>NC_062524.1:8700974-8985974 GCF_022655615.1 Tachysurus fulvidraco | reverse complement strand
TTCTCATATATTTCACCACAGCCTTGCAAGAACTGTCCTTATGTCATCAATATGCAAATCAGCAAAACGGTTAAGAGCACAGCCGCGGATCCCCGAAGTGCATTCATTAGAAACTGTTAGCATAATTGATTCCCAGGCCTGCCATAAAACTGTTCACTTTGTGAGTCGCACGAGTCCTACGAGAATGCACAGAGAGGTCACTAATAAAACAGAATAAATCACTGTGGAGCTCCATTGGGCCAGTGGATGGTGTTTTTCCCCTGAGACACACACACAGCAATATTCCTATCTGTGTGTCGTAATGATGCGACAAAAAAACCCAACCCTGCAACCTTGAATCCTCATGCTGCGTTTCCTAAATCTGATTATACCGATATTACATTTCTCATTTCGCTTTCTATATTTCCATATGACATATAACTCAACAGTCAATTTAAATGTATTGAGTTAATATTTGCAATACATACTGCCTTGTGTGCATAATACTTCAGACATTCAGTCTCATGGCAGGTGTAATGAATATATAATGTATTATATGAGAGACCAGAATAACAGTTTTCAGTATATCACTTCGTATAATATATGTTTACTGCATCACGGTTTTCACAGACGGTGACAAAAAAAGACATGAAATCCTCACTGGCTGTGCAACTATTCTATTATTTGATTAGAGAAGCTGTTATAATATTTTGTTAAACTTGTCTTCGTCAGAGTCTTCCTAGCGTTAAGTCTGTAATGTTAATATGAATCGATTACGATCTACATTCTACATTTGTGACATCACAAAACACATTGACTTGAATGAAAATAAACCTGCTTGTGTATTTACTGTACAAATCAATTATTTTATTTATACCTGTTTACAACCAACACAACTCAACTGATCAATTGATCTAGCTAACCAGGTGAGCTATTACATAAACAGATAAACAGAAAAATGTACCTGTCTTGCTAGCCTAGCCACACACTGTTATGATTTTAGTAGCTTGATAGCTCCATTAGGTAACTCATGTTAACTCGTAGATGTTCCTAGCTACATACTCCACTATCTAATAAATATCCTGAGAGTTTCTAATAAGTCACAGATACTGTAGGTTAAACACAACAGGTATTTATCACTACTGAACATTCAAGTGGCATCTTAAGTTTAATACAAAGCTTAAATACGGTAATGAATCTAAAGTTCTCGGCCCGTATTCTTACAGCTAAAGTCATCATCTAAAAATCATCACAGAGCGCTCCTAATTTAGCTAAAAACATTTCCAACTAAGAAATCGTAGCTTAAGAGTGATTCAGGACCAATCTCAGAGTAATTCTGGGCAAAGAAAAGACAAAAATTTTTATCTTAGGGAGAAGGCTTGGCTTAACCCTGTTACTGGGTATTTTTTTAAAGACAAGTCATTGATTGTCTAATAAAAAAAAAAAATTAAGATCAGTTTTAAATAGTATTATTAATATTAACTATTATAATCCTTCACTTTGAACAGGCCTAATTTTACCAATTTAAGACTAATCACACACTCGAAGTACCTTAATGTAGCGACTACTTAACTATCAGAGATGTTAGCGTATTGCTAATATGATCGGTCACAAAGATAATCCACACAAGTCTTATTAACTCAGTCATCCCTTGTCTGCAACACATTTCTTCTCCCTCTTCACCTTTCGGCCATTTTCTCTTTTGCTAAAGAAACTCTAAAGCCTCTTAAAAGTCCTAACATGTTTTCACATGAAGAGTCCTATTAAGGTTTAAGGGATGCTTTATGGATAACTTTTATCTTTACAGGAATCTTCTCTTTAATTTTAATCAGAAACGTCCACATTTCTAAGAATTTTGTTCCTAGAAGCAAGATTTTACTTGCCCTGGTTAGCTGGTCTAGTTCTCACAGCGAGCTAATGGTTTAGCTGTACGAAATTGAATGATTTAAAATGGAATACTGTCTTTTAATTGTGTTACAGTCTCCTTTGCTTAAATTATTCTTAAAGTATTAGATGTCTTGTAGCGGTGATGTAGTTAAAAATGTAGCAAAGCCCATTTATTTATTTATTTATTTATTTATTTATTTATTTATTTATTTATTTATTTATTTATTAAAATAACCTAAAAAGTACCATTACAGTAAACCATACACTCAAGTACATTAACAAGGGTACTTTGTAGTTCATTACTTTCCACACAGTTTACCATCAAGGTCTAGAAAATCGACCTGAATTTCTCCATTAAGGCTTGTGACATCAACATAACACTGTGTCTATTGTGTGAAATAATTAATAAAGCTTTGTGCTGCTGTAGAGGCTAAAAGCACTTAAAAAAATCCATTCCCAACCGCTCCACACTCTTTAAATACCCATTATATTTAAGAACACATATTTAAAAAGGATGCTTAACTTGTTCATGATGGCTTTCTTAATGTAAGGCTCTGAATGAAACTCAGATCATTCCATAGAACCTAATGGGGAGCTTATAGCATGATCTAATCTTTTTTATTAATATAATTAAATGAAAAAATAATGCTAGAAGATGCATTTTTACTCAATTAAAAAGCAGAATGAATCTTTAATAAAGTATGTACAGTATAACATGTGCATGTCACCTCATTAACAATTTATCTCACAATAAAAAAGATGAACTAAGATATATAATGAGAGCAAGTGCAAGAAGATGTGTGTGTGTGTGTATGTAGGAAGGGGAGCATGAGGGGATGGTCCCACTGAAGCCCATCCTTTATTTTCTAATTAATCCTCCAGTTTCCATGCAGCACCTCCACACAGGCCAGAGAGGGAAATTCATGATGTATTGCTGCCTCACAAAATAAAAACGATCCATCAACCTCCACCAGCCATAACCCAGATGGCCAGAAAATTGGCTTTGCGTAGAGCCGTGGATTCAGGCATGAATATTAATAGAAGACAGATGTAAACGCATATTAATGCCCTTTTGCTTTTAGCACTGCCTGAAATTATAATGCAACCACTTAGGAGTGAGGTGAAGTTGCACCCGATGAAGCTATTCACCTCTAACGAGATGACAACTTATTTGTGTGTGTGTGTGTGTGTGTGTGTGTGTGCTCTCACAGTGCTTATCTGCATTTGTAGCACAGGTTACATCCATGAAGGTGAAGAGCACAGACCAAACTCTGCATCTCTTGCTAACAGATGTGGAAAACAGCTACTGTGTTTTTGTGTTCCTGAGTCGTATTTTATATCCGAATCATTGTAGCTACACGATGCATGCTTTCGCTTCAAAGTCGGCCTGCCTGCAGTTAATTAACCGACTCAACATGTGTGAAATTGCTTTGAGGCATCCAGTTTCCTCAAGTGATCAACTCAAAAACAGAAGGGAATGACAATGGTGCTTGGAAGGAAGTAATCCGCATTGTACAAGGAGGGACAATACAGATAGCTGTTCAAGTCATCAGAGTTGTAGAGTTGTAGAGTTGCTCCACAAGATGGCACTTCAGTTCCCTTTTTGTAAAAGCTCCTTAATTTTCCACAAGCACTACTGCAGAAGGAATTTGGTGCATTTTTGATAGCTTTTGTGAGAAACATATGTTTCAATTTTGTTTTATGGCACTGGATTATCATAACGATTAAGACTGATCATTTTGTGTATACATTTGCTTCCTATTTTAATAATCCTAAAACAGACACTCAGATACTGTATGTGCATTTTCAGCTCAATCCCAGATCCCTCTGAATGATCATAAAAGCAGAATATATTATTTTAAATCACAGGTCTACTTGTTCTCTGATGGGCAGTGATGGATCAAGTGATTAAGGCACTGGGTTATTGTTTGGAAAATCAGTGTTTAAGCTGTAGCAATGCCAAGCTGCCACTGTTGGGCCCTAGATCAAGGCTCTTAATCCTCTCTGCTCCAAGGGTGCTGTATCATGGCTGACGCCGTGTTCTGACCCCAAGCTCTAAAGATACACGAAGAAAGAATTTCACTGTGTTGTAATATATATGTGACAAAAATAAGGCTTCTATACTACATCATCATGGTGCACAAGCTTACATTTATTCTACTTTGAGTTGGATTTAAAGCACTTGGCCATTTTCTGTGTCGCTTCTAGGTCACTTTGGATAAAATGAAGAACATGAATAATTGTGAATGTCTGTGTTGGGCGTTCTTCATAACCATTACACCACCACATTATTAAAATGACTGTGTAATTCCCACAGCAGAGTGTGCTTCAGAGCTGCTGAACTGGAACACATCTCCTTTTTGCGCTGGTGTGCCAGCATGATGAACTGAAGGCCCTTAATAATGAAGGGTGCTAAATCAAGCCCCATAAATGTCGGAGGGCTCAGTCATGATGGGCGATGGTGGCGATACGACTAAATTATCATGTTAATTTAATTCCCACTCTCAAATGAACTAGAAGGCCCAATAAAGGTCAATTAAGCAACTAGCCTCCCATTTCCTTAGCAGTTTTATGACCACATCTACATTATGGCTCTCGTGCAATTAATGAGGTTCCAGAAATAATCCTTTGGAAGGACTTATTCAGGCTTACTGTGCGTGAATTAATCACCTATATAACAGTAACAAATATCTTACATGTGGAACAATTTTGTCCTTTTTTAAACTTGGTAAAAGCATCTAATCTATAAATATAGATTAAAGCCAGGACTAACTTACTCGCTCTGTTACTCACCAGCCCAGGTATTATCACTTCCTGGATAATAGGAAACTCCTGTTTTGTATTATGTTTAAGCTGTTTCGAAACATGGTGGCGATAGTGTCCGGTATGTGTGGATGCAAATTAGCAGCCATTTTTAGAGATTTTTATTTATTTATTTATTTATTTATTTATTTATTTATTTATTTATTTATTTGTTTATTTATTTATTTATTTGTTTATTTGTTTGCTTGTTTGTTTGCAACAAAATTCCCAAAATATTTGATGTATCTGTTAATTTTTTTTAACATGTATGCAACAATGATATGTGAAGTAATAAGTAATAAGTAATAAGACAAAGTAAGATAAAACTAACCTAGATTTGAACTTTTGCTGACCTGATGGTAGTCTGGCAGTTTTGCGGACATTTTCAGTACCGGCTTATTATCGAAGATGAAATGCACGCTCAGTAATGTTCATATAGCATGAAGAACAGGCCATAAGCATTGAAGATCCATAAGTAGTGGCATTTTATTTTAAAAGCCATGTTAGAACCACAGTCCAATACTCACAATGGTGAGGTAAGCAAATTATGATTAACAAGAAGGTAAAAAGGTGATGACTCAGGAATTAGCAAGAGTTTGCAGAGTTATGGTAAAACTGTTGGACATATTTACTGTAGCAGCATCAGAAGAACTGGCTGTGCTGGATTGAATCATTTAAAGTGGAATTGGTTAAAGTACCAAAGCAAAAGTGTACTTGAGTGATGAGTTTTGTTTTCTTTGTTTGTTTGTTTAGTCTGGTTGAAGTGTAATAGATCTCTTTCTTCTCTCTCTATTATGTGACCCTACTACAAATTTTCTAGCCCATTTTCTTAGGTGCTGTTTTTACTGAACGTGCCCTTGGGGAGACAAGATATGTATCGATTTTGCGTTCTTGTCACTGCTGCTCCGCTTGTGTATTGACACGGCATGGTTCCGGCAGGTTCATGAATAATACATTGGTAGCCGTCAGTGAAATCAAGATAAATTAATTTAAAGATTTAATTAGCACTGACCCTTTGTTCACTGTCAATCTGTATCCTACGATCTCGTTGTTGTTTGAGATCTCATCCTTCATAATCCGTACCTTGTTGAAATGCTTGCTGTGACATTTGCTAGGGCTCAGTACAATTATCTTAAAGTAGTATCGGCATAAGGCCGTAGTTTCAGCTACACGTGTCCATGAGGCACATTACGAAATAGAAGACAAGCAAGAGATTGATTGGTACCTTGTAATGGTAATGTCTTTCTGGTGTAACTTTTACTGGAGCTGACACTCACTCAATGACATCTTTGCTGCACAATTCAGCTTTTATAAGATGCATTATATTTAACCTTATGTATACTGTATGTGTGGCTGAAAGACATGTTGGCTTTTATTATGCATTGCCTACTAGCAGACAAATAGCTGTGGTGGTGAGATTGCATCCTTGCTCACACTAAAACATGCCACAGCTGGACAATGTCTGGATAAATTACATGACTGAATGGGTCGGTGACCCACATTTTGTCATGACTTTTTTCAGAAAGTAAAAGTGGAGGAATATGACAGAGCAGATGCTACAGGAACAGATGTTCCAAAGCCGAAATAATTTTAAATGATAGTTGAAATGCAAGATGACAGCACAAATACAACACTAACATTATTTATCCCAGTCCCTTTGATATACTTTTATGTTACTCTAGGTGTCATTGCCACAACTCCCACACATTCACATTCACAAAAGGCCTTTGGTCTTTAAGACTCCAGATTGCGGACATTAATGACTGAACGGCCTGCCATGCCACCGGCCAAATACTGGGCATGCACAGTGGAGCTAGCCGGTGACCAGCCTGGCACAGACATCAGCAAAGATGGCTGGCTCATAAAGGCAATCTGTCTCGGGTTTCCATAATGACCATCTGTCATTCCCCAGAATCAATAGAAATGACAAATGAGGAGCAGAAGCCCTGCTGACAGGTGGAGTGTGTAGCCCTGAACCATGCTTTCCATGGCCAGTGAGTGTGTATGGCAAATGGGAATGAAATGGCATGCAAAGTTATTTAGTAGGATCAACGCACAACCTAGTATAATATTTATTGGCATAAGCTTACATCTTTGCATTTTTAAAACTTTTAGTGGCAATTGTACAGCATGTATTTAAGGCTACATTAAGCATGTAAAGTATTTATGTAACAAGGGGAAAACTTTGACATGCATTCCTGTACTGGACCAACCCAAAAACATCAGACATCAATATGAGCTTTCATTTTTAGCATTTGGATTATTAATTTTAATATTTTTTTTTCTTTGATTATTCAGCACTTTTTGTTCTGAAACCAAAATGTAAAAGCACCCCCATTGGCTGTAGAATACACATAATATTTAATAATTATACAGAGTAAAACTTCCACCTTGAACTGATTTCTATTTAAACTGCAAATTTTCTACCTTGCGACCAATGCTTTTTTTTTAAGAACCAAGACTAAACACTTAGTAGAAGTAAAGATGACAGAACTATAAATTAGGTGTTTTCTGCTTTGAATGAAACTTTTTGTTTCAACATGTTTGGTGTTTGAACTAAACCCAACATGGACCAATGACTTGAAACACATAAAAAACAACACATCATCATTGTATGCCATCAGTGAAAACTCATAACAAAACTCTAATAGTTTCCATTGATAGATACAATTTATTCTGGCCCCAAAAGAGAGAAAAACCCATTGTGTGGATGGCTGAGGTTCTTCACTATCCCAAACCAAGCTGTGATACTCTTAATCTTCTAAGGTGGTACAGTAAAGATGCTGATGGGACTTTCACATCAGGAAGATACAGACTGAGTAACTTCCTCTGACATAATTATGAGAGAACATCTTAACAAACCACATTTTATGCAGCTATAAATATTAACTCAGTGTTTTTACTCTTCCCTTTAAGGTTTTGAGGTATCTGAGTGCTATAGGATGTACTGTAAACTGAGGCACTTTTTTCTAATATGTGCCTATATTGCATTTCCTCAAAAATAGAGGAAAAATAGAGTCCTATCTCTGTTAGCATAAGCTTTAAGTTTTTATTTTAAGATCTAATGTCTTGTCAGATTTTTCCCTGGAGTCTTTGTTCTTTAAAAATACAGATTTCTAGTAAAACACACCAGTAGTGTTGGCTTTCGATGCCAATTTTATTATAACATGTTGTCTGTTGGAAAATGGTAGGAATTAGGAACTGTGGTGGAAATATTTAGTCTAGAGATGTTTGTAAGGCCTTGTACTTCTATGCTCATGACTAGTAGTTATTGTGACTAGAAATTGTCATTGCCAGCAGTTGTTTTCTTAGATTATGACAAGGGCAGAGGGGACTGGAGACGAGTTGGCATCACTCAGCTTCTAGTAGACCTTGGTAAGACAAGATTAGCTTGGTCAGGAGATGAGCAGGCAGTGTGCATTCAAGCCAATGATGTCATGTCTTCTTTGTTTGAATCCTGTCTATAAAATCGTTATGTAATCAATGACCGGGGACCTTCCTCTCTCATGCTACACATGGAGTGTGGGGTCCTGCTGTGCAGCAGAACACAATAACCTGTGAAACCTTTTTACTCTTGCCCATGCCTACCAGTGCGGTACTTCATACTTTAAATCTCTCAAAACTGAAACTTCCACGAGAGAGCTCTTAACAAAAAGTGAATTATTTTCCTATAGAAAGACATTGTGTCTATTTTTTTATTCATCTTACATCTTAATTTATTAGCAGATCACATGTTTTACTTTAATGTTATAGAGACAAGTTATTAGCACTTACATTATAGAAGCTATACATATTTCTTGTATCATGAAATTAATAAGACAAAAAAACAACAACACTGCATTTTTCATTTTTCACAGAAACTGGGAAGTACAAAGTGCTCTGTCTAGAAGACATTCCAATGGTGGTGACCATTACAAAGCACTGACACTGGAGACTCCTTCCTTAATAAGGAATACACTTTATCTCTAAAACATATTTAGCATATTATATGATTTGTTAAATTATTTTAAAATGTTTGTTATTAGGCTTTGGTTAGTTGGATGGATGGATGGATGGATGGGTGGATAGATAGATAGATAGATAGATAGATAGATAGATAGATAGATAGATAGATAGAACTTTATTGTCATTGAATAATATGATACCTATCAGTAGTGCAAATATAGTAAAAAAATGTGCAAAGGAACAAGTGCAGATACATTTGTAAATATATGTACAACAATAAAGTGACATGACATATGGCTAAGTACGGTGACCCGTACTCAGAATTTGTTCTCTGCATTTAACCCATCCAAAGTGCACACACACACACAGCAGTGGACACACACCTGGAGCAGTGGGCTGCCATTTATGCTGCGGCGCCCGGGGAGCAGTTGTGGGGGTTCGGTGCCTTGCTCAAGGGCACCTCAGTCTTCGGGTTACGAGTCAGACTCTCTAACCATTAGGCCACGACTGCCCCAAATAAAGGAATTCCAGGTAGGATGTGCATACGAATAATATGTACAAATATGAATATGTGCCAGTTGTATAGACAGTACAGCTTGTACAGACAGTACAATTATTTATTCTGTGCAAATGTGTGCATTATGTATATTGTATGTACAACAGTAACCAAGAAATAGGGTAAGCAACGAATGTACAGTTATATGCAATTATAATAGGTGGAGTGTACGAATTGGAGCAGAACCGCAAAGTGATTACAGACAGTGAAGTATTAGTGAGACATCAGGGTTCTAGCGATGTCATGTTGCTGTGAAGTCGCTACCTTAGATATGATCATATAAAATATATGATTTGAATTAAGGCTGACACAACTGTTATCTTCTGACAAACCAGATTAGAGAATTCAACAGCACTGTGTCACTTACAGTACAAGACATAAGAGGATTTCTTTATCATGGCATTATTAACTTGGTGTACAGTACATCACACACGTTGACAAACCACTAATACGCTCTGTTAATACACTTAATAACCACTAAAACGCTCTGTGCTGTGATGTGTTCTGGAAGAACATTAAAGATTTTCTTTTGTAATCAGGGGCGTCAGATTATTATGGCCACTTGCTGCTACATATGTAATGATTTCCTAATGTTTTCAGCATCACATGTTTTTTTTTTACCTGATAGTAAAAGAAACAGTTTGAAACATTAGGTGTGTCCCAAATTGCTTATTTATGCACTTATTATCTTATATTGTTTTGTAGTATAAATAGTGTGAGGAGTGTGTTCAAGTACCTGGATGACGCACTTATTCACCTGAAAAACCGTAACCAGCTGAGATGATGCAACTCTTCTACAATTCATACACTCCACACTGAGTTTTGCACTATTATTTATTTCTTTTATTTCATTTTCCACCGAGATTTATGACTCGTGTGTGCTATTCGTACATGATCAGAATTCTCATTCTCATCTTAGTGATGCTGGGTTTCCTCTAAGTGCTACCTCTAAGACTGTAGGATTAGGATCTGCAGCGTGCTCAGGGATCCTAAACATTACTGAACGTGCACTGTTGAGAAATGAGGTGCGTCCGCTTTTATTTATCAGCTTTATCAAAGAAAAGAAACCAAAAGGGGATCACGTGAAGAATTACAGCACATCGTTCAACACTGCTTGAAACATTTTACTTAAAATATTTCAAACATTTTTAAATTCATTTGACGTTCATGTGATGCACGCACAATTTATGTTTATGTGTAACTTGTACACAATTCATAATTTTTAGTTATTCATTTATTTATTCCAGTTAATTTTTTCATGTGATAAATGAATGTTTTTTAATGCTTTATTTCAGCATTATTTTGTTTTCAGTGTAATTTAGATGTGGTTTTATTTGACCAAAAATCTATTTTATTGTAGGACATGGTGAAATATACTATTATGCGCTTTTTTTTTCAATAAGATCTCATATTACTCACAAGTATTACTCCCTTGTTAATACATGGAATTGTAGATTCCTTCTTAGCTCAGAACCAAACAATACGTAACTATTGTTCACCTCCTGTGAAGGACTGCAGAAACACACACACACACACACACACACACACACACACACACACACACACACACACACACACACACACACACACACACACACACACACACACACACACACACACACACACCTGTACATACCACACACCCACAATCCTGCAAACAGACATCCGGTCGAATGCCCCCGCACCTCTGTGCGAAAACACACATGCGGTGGGATTGTGATTGCTTGAAAACAGCACCTGCTCCTCCATTTGAAAACTATTTAGGGAGGCATCAAACTCTATCAGAGCAGGTCTGATTGCGGCCAGCTCTTCACAATCCTCCAATCACTCAGGGAGTCAATTAGCCCCCAGACTGCAGGCCTCCTCAGCTGTGTGCTTGCAGCACGAGAGGGAATCCATTCAGCACTGCCGAGCAACACCTGAGGCCCCCCTGGCCTTACTCCCCCTCTGCTCCTCATCCTCCCATCCTTCCTAAACAGCTAATGGTGGAGCTCCAAGGGCAAACAGTACTTGAAGGCATTCAATTCACCCCCATTGTCCTCCTTTACTCCAGTCCACCAGGAAAAGCTTCATGAAAAGCCATTTAGTCAAAAAATACACACCTGCTGAGTGGAATTGAAGCATGAATACTCCTTGTGATATTGTTAATATGTCCCTCGGTTTGTTTGCCTCCTTCTTTTTGTATCCTTGCACTCCTTGTGTGTGTTTGTGGGTGTGTGTGGAGTTAGAGAAAAAAAGAGAGAACGTGTGAGAGAGAGAGAGACAGAAAGAGTGAGACCCTGCCACAATTTGCTGTTTCTTTGGATGAGCCTGTGCGTGCAATCAGTTATTTATTCAGGCCTCTTTTGAAATAATCGAGTTGACACATCTGTCAGACGGCAGCAGGAGGAATGCTAAAAGGTCACGGCGAAAGATACCAGCTGCTCCAGACGAACCTTTCCTGCCTTCAAATAGCACAGTCATTACGCCCCAACAGATGGGGTCCCGGAGCTTTCATTTTGCTTCCCAGGTACGACAAATGTGACCGGCGAGATCAGCTCGAGTTGTTCGGCTCACCAACAGCCGACTGCCACAATCCCAGGATGGCGTAAAAGAGAAAAGGGAACCTGTCATGCCTGGAGCTCAGTTAATTAGCATGATGTTTTGCATCATAAACAGTCAGGTCCAGGACTGAATCCAAGCATCTGGGTGATTGGTAATTATTTCATTCTGAAAAAAAAAACAACAACATTAGATAAAGTGCTGGGAATCAGGGAAGCTGCTGACATATGAAAGACATTTACCAATGCCTTGGGCTGTGCCTTAGGAGAAGGCTTTAAAGAGCACATGAACGTTATAAGGACCCGTGGAAAGAAAATCTTTGATATGTATTGCCATGTACTTGTACAGCATATGGCAATCATAATCATGTTAAATCTGCAGACTTAAAATATAGAACCTGGGCTATTTTTGAGCATCATGAAAGACTTCAGGGCAGTAAAACAGCCTTTCAGCTTCAACAAGGCAAACATATCTATTTTCTTGCATCCATATGCTTGTAACATAAAAATATTAAAGCAGACTTTGACCTCAACGATAGTTATTATGACCTTATGAGCAAAGGCCATGTCAAATTCCTTGTAAGTGATATCTTACACAATCGACCAATAAAACAGAATGTAATTGTGTTTCTCTGATGAGCCAAGCAGTGTGTGAATAACTTTATGTTTCCTTTGGAATCTATTTAACACAGAATTTATCACACTTTTATATTTAATTCTCTTTTGTTTATCTGGCTGATTCTCTCACAGTTTCTCTGTATGTGTTTTTTTCTCTTTTTTTTTTACATTTTCCTCAGCACACACTTTGGTTGATCCTTTAGGCTTAACACAAAACCTTCCAGAGAGCCCGGAACATAACAGACCTCCTAAATCCTGTCTCATGTTATTTACCTGAATCTGGTTTGTATTGTCTGTTTCCTGTTGTCCGAATCCTATCTCGTGTTCCAATCATAACGGGTACATAAAAAATCCTGTTTTTTTCTTCTGTATCATATAGTGTGTAATGCAGAATTTGGCAAAAAAAAAAAAAAAAAAAAATCAGATTTTTATAAAAAAAAAAATTATATATTCAATTCAGTTCCATTGTACTGGTCATTGTCCCAAAGCAACTTAAAAGAAATATTAATTTTTTATGTAAATTTAAAAAATGAAACGTATCTCTAATGAGAAATCCTGAGATGAAGGTGGGTAGGAAAAAGTCCCTGAGAAGATATGAGAAGAAACCTTGGGAGGAACCGGATAAATAAGGGAACATATTTATCCTCATCTAAGTGACACCAGATTACAAATAATTTATTTTAACTTTTGTAACTGTGTACTATATGGTCAAAAGGTGCAACTGTGTACTGTAATTGCGAAAGGAAGTTCATTCTAGTTTTAAAATGAAGTCTATCTTGTAAGTGTTCATGGAGACTTGAAGGAGACTCGAGTGCAAAACTGTTTGCAGTCCAAAGCCGTCTTCATGGTTTTTAAGTGGTAATGTCCACAGCAATCCCATGTATCTCCAGGCGGTCCATGCAGGGCCATCTCCATCAGCAGCATCAAGCAGCCTCCAAGTGATCATGGCTCTAACCAGAAGTAGTGCAGTAGTGATTTCTGTGCTAATGAGAAAACTTGCTAGCCAGTTCCTCTGAAATACAGAACTAGCTATGCTTCTAGGTGTAAATTACATCTGAGACAAATGAGATAAAATGGACCGTAAACAGGTATCTGTAAATCAACTAAACCTTCGCATAGCAACATTACTTCCCACTCTGGAACTGCAGATATCTAAATTTATTCATATAAAGCACTCTGTCCATGACTGATATCCAAAGCTCTTCATCATTACATCCTAATATTTCTCCATTTAATGTTGTACTTTATACCATTAATTTGTACATTATATACATTAGAGTTATGTTTTTATTGTTTGTTAAAAAAATGGAAAAATAATATATGGAAATGATAAAAAAAATATAATAAATTATAAATAAAACAGAAATGTTATGAGCTACTTGCCAAACTGGACATGCTTGTATTTAACAACAAATGCATAAGTAAGCCTTTAAGTCTAGTAAAAGCTAATGTAAAAAAATCCATATTAATGTCAAAAACAATTTATTGGTCAATACAACACCGGTCGTAATAGTCCTTAATGGAAGGAAGGCAAACGATGATGAATTATTCATAATGGTTTATGCATATTTTAAAATATCCAGAGCAACATTACGAATGCTACTGACTTCTAATATATCACCCCCTTAGAGAATAAAAGATGCTCTTATCTCCAGTTGGCCTTATCCGGAACTTCATTTGTCACACATATGTGATCCATTAACATAAATAGTGTGGTATTAGTGCTAGTATGCTATTAGCGCTGGAGGCAGATGATGCCTGTGAGGTGTTGTGTTTGTGTGAGTGTGGTGCTTCAGATGCACCCTGTCATCGGTGGGAGGATAAGGATAATACCATTTATATTTAAAGCTGATTTGACAGACAATGAGTCTGGGGACTAGAAGAAAGCTTGTTCTACTCTCTGGTGATAATGAGCAGCAGTCAGTGCTAATCTGTACTTGTTTCTCTGGAATAAATATCTTGGCATACAAAATTATATCAGTATATATACACAATTACTTGTACAAGTTCGGCAACCTTTTACCTTCACAGTCTTTTTGCTATTTAGCAATGAATGAATAAATGTCACTTTACACTTTAATCAGTAGGTCTTGCTGTTACGCCAGCTATCAGCAATATAGAGTTACTATGGAAACAGCATATAAACCAACATGCATAAGGATCATCCAGATGGCAGGATGTGCAAATTTGTAATCAAGGTCATGTGACAGGGATTAACGTTTCCATTTTCCACCCAAAGTACAAATACCAGTCATTAAAAATGTTTAAAAAATTCATCCTCCTACTTTCATGCAATTATGACTTTGGAATGTCAACAAGATATGTTAAGCTCTATTTTGGGCAACAGATAAAAGAGTCGGCTTTGCCGCCTCATAGTGTGGAAAAATTCAGAAAATACATTTTATATGAACTATTATACACATTTATATAATATATATTAGCCTGTACATGATGTTGATCTTAATGTGACTCGAAAAGAAAACTCTGGACCAGTTCCTTTCCATCATCTGGTTTCGGAAGATGAATGTAAAATTCCTTATGACTGCTTTATAATATGATATATTCAATATAAATATGACTGTCATAGATAAAGTTAGCTATGTTAGAAATCTTAGAAAAAGCAGTCAATGCGTTATATTGAGAGTACAGTACAATTTACAAAGTTTACAAATCATCCATGCATCCATCCATCCATTTAGCCATTCTTCGGTATTAATCTTCCGAAATTCACCCTGAAACTGTGATGTATATGTGTAAGTAGATATGTATGTAAGTACACACATAGCATAACACACTAAGCATAACACATCCACTGGACTTTATGAGCTAAGCCTCGGGCCACGCTGATCTGCAGATTTATGAAGCTTTACATATTAGCTGGATGGGATGGATAATGAATGCAGCAGACAAACAGCTGGCAACAGAGGGAGAAAAGCGCTGTGTTTGCTGCATTAATGGAATTAACAGACCAGAAAATGATTCCTGGATTCAATTAACGGTTATTCGCAGGCACTGGGATAGGCAGTGGACAAGACAGGAGCTTATGTCCAGGAGAGATGGAATGGGATATATGTCTATTTGTATGGGAAAATGATTGATTTTTGTTTTTTTGCTACTGTTGGCTTTTCATAAAGTTTATCTGTATGGCAATTAGTTTACTCCTGTACTTTAGTCTGGTAAAAAAGTGAATTTTTCTTTCACCTAATACCTTTTTTTGTCTAAGACAAATTTTTTACTTATAGATTTCTGAGCATTCCTACACTTTTCTACAATTATATATGTAAAGTCATTAGGCTACATTTTAGTATCAGACAGCTTTACGGAGTTAATCTTAACATCTAACTAATCCAAACTTTAGTGAATGTGACCCCAAAAATGACACTTAATACATCTAATCGCTGTAATCTACCTGCTGCTACATGCACTTTTGTGACACTACTGATTAGCATTGAGATAGTTTGTATCATCAGAATTAAAATTATGCTAACTAACTAAAAAACCTGTTGTTAATTAGCCATGACTGCTTTCTATTCTCTTAAATCTCAGCTAGTTGTGAGCGTTTAACTAGTTTGTGTGGTCATGGTAACATTTGTGAGATTATCAATAAACATGTTAGCTAATGTTGGTTACATAATGCTTGTGAACGAGGCACAAATTTACCTCCAGTAACTAAAATAAGTTTGATTTGATGCAGATGTCTTTAACTTTTGTAAACCTTTCTTTTACTTTTCCTCTCATACGTTTGGTAAATTGAATAGTTTATATTTTTCTACTGTAACTTGATGAATTTGAAGCTGTACTGGTGCCAGAACTTTGACCAGATTTTATTCTGAGGAATTATTTCAAACTGTGAAAAATAAAATTGTGGTGTGAAGAATATTGCAGTGTGAAGTTATGCTAACACTAAAGCATGGCCCCTCTCTGCATGTCAATCAGCGTTTAAGTTGCCTGCAGATGAATAGATATGTTTTGGCAGATATTAGATCAGTGTGCCTTCAGTCATAACCAGCAATCACTACTAGTTAAAATTTTGAGCTTGTCACTACATCAGACCCCCAAACCACTGTTTATTTACCCCCAACTGTAGTGCTGTCCATCTCACTCCACTTCAACCCCCTGATAGCATGTGACAGACCTGTGTAACTTCTCAAATCAGCTTTTTTTTTTAAGGGTTTACAGCTGTAAGAGTAGTGTGCAGGATGTGACTGAATGAGTGAGAAGGTCTCTTGGCCTCTGTCTCACACTTTATTACAGCTTGGCCCTGGATTGTTTATGGCTTTGTTCCTGTGCTCTGCTCTCTCCCCACTGGCACTGCTCTGACAGGGATCCTCACTGCTCAGGCACTTCCATTCGACACAAACTCATAAATCTTTACATGGAATAGTGTCGAGAGACGAGGAAAACAGTGGCTCTGAACAGGCTTATGTACTGTATGTGAGTCTTTGTGTGTGTTCTTCGTTAGGGACAATCCAGGAGTCACTTTCAGGTACCAGGCTAGGGTCAGGGCACAGGCAGAGAAGTTTAAAGATAATCCATAATCAACGATAAATACAAAAGCAGGGGTCAAAACCAGGAAGCATTCATTTATTCATTTTCTACCACTTATCTGAACTACCTCGGGTCACGGGGAGCCTGTGCCTATCTCAGGCATCATCGGGCATCAAGGCAGGATACACCCTGGATGGAGTGCCAACCCATCGCAGGGCACACACACACTCTCATTCACTCACACACTACGGACAATTTTCCAGAGATGCCAATCAACCTACCATGCATGTCTTTGGACTGGGGGAGGAAACCGGAGTACCGTGAGGAAACCCCCGAGGCATGGGGAGAACATACAAGAGGTTTGGCTTTAAACTTAAAGATGCATGATAAATTGTATACGTAGGGAATAGAAACAGAAGGTTCTAATCAGGCAAACTAGTATTTACATGTTAACTAGGGATTTACACGGAACAGGAGTTTCGAGTTTATTTTAATTATAGAGCACATTTTACGCAACCAAAGTTGACCAAAGTGCTGTACTGTACACCCAGTCAAAAAAAAAGTGAAACAACAACAAAGTATGTGAACCATTAGGATTAGAATTTAATTTCAAGGTTAAATTAGAGTCCTTCTGATTTCAGTCAATGAGATGACAATTAGGTCTCTGTGAGTGCCCTATTTTATTTAAAGAACAGAGATCTACAGTATCAAAGTCTGATGTTCATGACGTGCATTTGTGGAAGGGGATCATGACAAAAACAAGGGAGATTTCTGAGGACTTAAGAAATTGAGTTATTATTGCTCATTGGGCTGGAAAAGGTTAGACAATGAAGAGTTTGGACTCCAAAAATCTATAACCTGGCAGATTCTGTTCAAATGATGGAAATTTAAGATCACTGGTACCCTCACTGTGGTCAACCAACAAAGATAACTATAAAAACAAGAAATGTAATAGTTTGTTGGGTCAGAAAGGAGCCCATGGTACTGTAACTTATACGCAACTAAAGGTTTCTTTTACTTTGGCTAATGTTAATGTTTGTGAGATGAGCACTAAATAAACAGTGTGCATGGCAGAGTTGCAAGGAAAAAGCCATTACTCTCCAAAAAGAACATTGCTGCCCAGGAAGTTTGCTTAAGATCATGTGGACAAGCCAGAGGACTAGTGGAAAAATAATTTGTGGAGGAATGAGACCAAAATACAACTTTTTGGTATAAAATAAGAAGTGTTATTTTGGAGAAAGAAAAATGATGAATTCCAGCATAAGAACCTT
This sequence comes from Tachysurus fulvidraco, assembly GCF_022655615.1. Classification (NCBI taxonomy): domain Eukaryota; kingdom Metazoa; phylum Chordata; class Actinopteri; order Siluriformes; family Bagridae; genus Tachysurus; species Tachysurus fulvidraco. The sequence goes on along the minus strand of NC_062524.1, from coordinate 8,967,888 downwards.
ATACCGTCTGTGAAACATGGTGGTGGTAGGATCATGCTTTGGGCCTACATTGCTGCATCTGGTACAGGACAGCTTGCCATGGAACAATGAATACAGAATTATTCGAGTAAATTCTAAAGGAAAATGGTCATAAGCACTCAAGTCTGTCTCCCAAAGAATAATTGAAGAGGGAGAAAGATAATGTTTTGGAATGGTCCTGAGCTTAATTGAAAGGAAAATTGTGGAATTTCCTGAAGCAATCAGTTCATGTGAGAACACCCACTAAAATTGCAGTGTGTAAGCTGTTCTGTGGAATGGAATAAAATTCTTCCAATATATCGTGCAGGGCTTATCAAAAGTTACCAGAAACTTTACTTGCAGTTATTGCTGCATAAAGGCTCACAACAGATACTGAAAACAAAAGGGTTCACATACTTTTGCCTCTCATAGATATATAATATTGGAACATTTTCCTGAATAAAAAAAATTACCAAGTATAATATATTTGTCTTATCTGTTTGACTGGGTTCACTTTGTTTGCTTTTGAGACTTGTGTGAAAATCTGTTTTGGTTCATATTTATCCAGAAATATAAAAATTTCTAAAGGGTTCACAAACTTTCAAATGACACTATGTTTAAGACTAGATTTAAAAACAGACCGTGTTTAGCCCAAAAATGGCAATGAATACCAGAGCTTAGGAGCAGCAACTGAAAATACTCAATCACCTTTATGCTTCATCCTTACTTTAGGGACAACCACAGACCTAAGGGACATTGATAGAATGTATGGTTTGATAAGGTCAGAAAAATAAGTTGGGGCCAGACCATTTAAGGATTTATAAACAAACACTTAAACCTTAAAATCAATTCTAAAACACACTGGAAGTCAATGTATAGGAGAAATATGATAACTTAAAACGTAAAATGAGGACAGATTAACATCAACCAATGACAGTGTGGAGACAGGACTAGAACAGGAACAAAAGGAAAAGTAAACTATCAGACATGACATTTAAACAAAAAACAAAACAAATACAACACACTAAGCAACGTAGAACACGAAGCAGAAATTTGTTATGCATGTATGATATCCTGAATCGGTTTTATGTCCCTATGTAAAGTAGAGTAACGCAGCTTTATTAAATCCACAGAGAAAAACAATCCAAATCGACGAGCAATAGGGGAGCAACAGTAAACCGGCAGAAAGTTCGGTAACCAGTAATAGCAATCAAAACAGGCAAAGAATCGTACATGGGCATGACAAAAGACACGATAAATACAGTAGCAAGAACATGCAGGGTCATACCATGGGAAAACAAAACAGGCAGAACAGCAATGAAAGGCTTTGTATGCAACAGGGTTGGCAGTACTTCGCGTCATTAGCAGTTTTATCCGTCATTAACTTATATCCTGGCGCATCCGGAAGTCGAAACAGAACATGATCTTGAGTGAACCCAGAAGTTAGTATTCCAGCGATGGCTCCCTCTGGATAGCGGCGAGGGTGTTCTTAAACCCAAACACTTAAAGTTAATTAATATATTTTTTTAATTTCCCCAAATGTGTTATAACCCTAAAACAAACAATTTTCCCAAACATGGAACATGGTTTTATTATTATAAAAAGGAGACAATTTTTTTTTATCCCTTACAGCAGCATCCCTCACTGCACATAAAAGACACAAAATCAAACATTAAATATTTGATAACACTACACTTATTCACTTTTACGGCTTCATGTCATCTATATATTTAACAAAACAAGTATGTGTAACAGTTTTTCCAAAAGGCATAAGAAAGTGCCCCTTTATCATTTTTGATGCCAAGTGAGATAACAGTTTCTTTGTGTGACAGATTTTTGTTAACACGAGGTTGTGTTATTATGCTTTCGAGGGAAGTCCCTTCATGCAGAGGTGCCAACATTGCAAGCAGTAAAATCCTGGCAGAATGTTACCACAAAATCCCTAACATATGTCGGTGATTGATTCAGCTTCCTGCTAACAGTGTAAACCATAAAACATGTATTGGTTAAACTTATATTTAACAGCAATCTGGAGAAAAGGTATTTATTGTTAATTAATTGTCTCTATTTGTAGTACGTGTGTAGTCTGTGGGTATATAACAGTTCCCAGAGCAAAGAAGGCTTGTCCTTAAATTTTGGTGCTACAGTAGTTCTTTTCTCTGCAACTGTTTGTCATTGTTTTTGTTACCTAATTGTGTTCACCTGTTTCATATTAGTCCTTTAAAATCTCTCATCTGAATTTTGTTAAGAGCCGCTTTAAGTCTGAGCCTTATTTGGTGATGATAAATTCCTGGTGTTTACTCAAGTTACTAAGATTTTTCTCAATTTTTTGATTGTGTTATTGTGTTATTTAACTTTGCCTGCTAGTGTTTGGACCCCAGCTGTGGACTCTGATTATAATCATTGTATTTGTATTTTTTATGCACTTGCTTCCTGCTCTTCACTGCATGTTAATATCTGGAGGCATACTGAACTTTTACAAAAAAATAAAAATAAAGGTGACCGTGAGACGTTTTTTACTGGTTTCACAGGTCAGAATTCACATATGTTAAATCAGTGCAGAGCAAAAGAAACCACAAACAGAAGAAAATATCAGGGTTTTATGTACATTATCTGTTTACTTTTCAGTGAATCGACTTTTCCTGTGTGTTTGGTCAAGCGCTTTATCCGTAAAAAGGGGGTAAAAAAGTGGTAAAACAAATCGTAACTGCTCCAGCTGTTGATTGAACCACAAATAATTCATACTTCTGCATCATAACAACTGATCTTTTAACTGTCTACTAATATCTTTGAGTAATATATTAGTGATAATGTGATAGCTTTCTGAGTTGCGTTTGGTTAATCAACCAAAGATAAACAACAAAACCAAAGCATTAAAACCATCAAACAAAGAAATCACTTGACAAGTTTATGGGCGGATAAGAACTCAGTGATTATTCCAAATCAGATACTGTAGTTTTGATGTAAGGGTTTGAAATGAACAAGGAAACACATTTAAAGACTTTGGCAGGAAGGAATTAGTGTTGTGTCTGTGGTGAATTCGGAAATCTTGCTGACCTGTTATTTCTTCAGGAACTCTTGATTGCTTAATTCCACTCAACTACAAACGGTTGTAGAAAGAACATTATTTACATTGACATTATTCCCATTGGAGGTTCAATTCTCAGTCTGGTTCCTCTCAAGGTTTCTTCTTCATATCAGATTTTCCTTGCCACCCTCACCTCCGACTTGCTTGTTAGGGAAAAATAGCATATACTGTATGTATGTATGTATGTATGTCTATCTATCTGTCTATCTATCTATCTATCTATCTATCTATCTATCTATCTATCTATCTATCTATCTATCTATCTATCTATCTATCTATCTATCTATCGTAATTTAATTTCAAACGTAAAACACTTTTTCATTATTATTATGTTATTATACATTAGTAACATAATAATGTTATGTTAACATTATTACCTCTGTGTATGAAATGTGCTATACAAATAAACTTGCCTTGCCTTGCCTTCAATTCAATTTATTTGTATAGCACATTTCATACACAGAGGTCATTCAAAGTGCTTTACATAGAAATTAGAAAACAGTTTATAAAAGAGAAAAAAAATATATGAAAAATAAGAAACACATGATAAAATCATAACAAAAACAAATAACAATTAAAGAAAATAAATGTGATTTTAATAAAAAAAAAACAGTTTAAAATATGTTAAAAAGAATAAAACAGGAGTAAAAGTGATTTGGATAAAAAGTGCAGTCAGTGTGAAGCAGCACAGCGCTCATTCAGTAAATGCAGAGTTAAACAGATGTGTTTTTAATCTTGATTTAAAAGTGTCTACTGTTGAAGCACATCTGATCTCTTCTGGAAGCTGATTCCAGCTGTAGGTGGCATAATAACTAAATGCTGACGCACCTTGTTTTGAGTGAACCCTTGGTATCTCTAACTGACCTGATCCTAATGATCTGAGTAGTCTGCTTGGTTTATATTCAATTAGCATATCTGTAATGTATTTCGGTCCTAAGCCATGAAGTGATTTATAAACGATTAACAATACTTTAAAATCTATTCTAAGTGTAACTGGAAGCCAGTGTAAGGACTTAAGGACTGGAGTGATGTGCGTAGATTTTTTGGTTCTGGTCAAAATTGTGGCAGCAGCGTTCTGTATGAGCTGCAGCTGTCTAATGGTCTTTTTGGGCATCCCAGTAAGGAGTCCATTGCAATAATTCACCCTGCTGGTGATGAAAGCATGAACAAGTTTTTCTAAGTTCTGTCTTGAGACAAAACATCTAATTCTGGCTATATTTCTGAGATGGTAGTAAGCTGATTTGCTTATCACATTTCACAATTGAACTGGATTGAAAAGACATGCTCTTTTAGGTAATGTAGGAGGGAATTGACACATTGCAAGATGTGTTTCAACTTTGCTTCAATCAGGACAATAAATATGGCAGCCACAGTCTTCAGCAAAACACCTTCACTTTCAGCTCCCTCTTTATGAAGCCTCGTGTCTCAAGTCTATGTATTGTTCTTGTGCGTTTATGGCTTTCCTGATCCGCCCATTGTTATTTGATAACTCAATTTTTGACTTTGTACATTCCCCGTATTCGACTCGACCTTGCTTAGCCAATGTGGATCTTGTACCAGTTTGACCTGCGCCTCTTTGACCCTGCTCTTTGTCTGTCATTTTCTTGGATTGTTCTCTCTTTTCTTTTGACTTTTGGTCAATTTTTTTTTCATCCGCTGACTAATATTTCAGCTATTCCTATTTTTATTTTTTGACATTTTATAAATAAACCTCCTGCTCTTGTATCCAGCCTCCAAGCATCAGCCTCATGGCAGGAATGAACAAAGTCAACACAGTCACTGTTTCAACAGTTTCAGTTAATATGTTATTTTTGGTGGCACAGCACAGTATCATTAATAATGTGAAGCAGTTCAATTTTTTTTTTTTTAAAAAGTGCGTAATCTGTTTTTGTACATTTTATTAAAAATAAAAGCTATGAGGTATTTTTATGATAAAAAGAAAACAACATATACGTAATGCTGGGTGATACACGGGATACGAATTATCCAGTAAAAAAGCCACATCAAATCCAACACATTCAAGATTAATAAATTGGTTATACAATCAAAAGGAGCTGGGATGTGTAGCATTGTTTGACAAAAATGAATCTAGGAAATATTGGGTATTTTAAAAAGGCACTTCAAGTCCATAGCTCCTGGGACAACACTGACTGAGACAGTGCATCTCAAAGGAAACCAGCAGGGGAGCAAATAGCTGGAGGCTATCAGTGAGAAGAGAGAGGGAGAATGAAGGGAGGGGTGGAAGAAAGGAGAAGAATGTGAGGCAGTGTGTTTTATACGTGTGTGGGGGGACATTTCACAGCAGGCTTGTTTAGGGGAAGAGGGTCACCATATGGACACTGCCAGAGTTTGGGGTGGAACAGACAGGGTGAGAGTGAATGGAAACGAGGCAGACGGGTGTTTGACCTGCACTGCAGTACAGCCTGTGACACATGTCTTGACCTATTGCTTTTAAATGTTCTGGATTTGAACCTAGTTTCCCAGATGTTACATAAGGATCATTTTAACTAGTAAAGTGATAGAAAGAGTGTGATGCTCTCTTAATGATACTTGCTACGTCCTAGATGTTCAAGGAAACAAATCATTTCGGGGCAGTTGTGGCCTAATGGTTAGAGAGTCTGACTCGTAACCTGAAGGTTGTGGGTTCGAGTCTCGGGCAGGCCATGACTGAGGTGCCCTTGAGCAAGGCACTGAATCCCCCCCCCCCCCCCCAACTGCTCCCTGGGCGCCGCAGCATAAATGTCTGCCCACTGCTCCGGGTGTGTGTTCACAGTGTGTGTGTGTGCACTGCTGTGTGTGTGCACTTTGGATGGGTTAAATGCAGAGAATGAATTCTGAGTATAGGTCACCTTACTTAGCCGTATGTCACTTCACTATTATAATTTCCATCATTTTTAAAAGCTAGTATTTCCCTATTTTCTCGACAGCAGTGTTGACGGTCACAGTTTTATACCTCCTGATACTGTATCTTATTTTTTGGTAGTCAATACTGACAGCTTGTTCAGAAGACGTGTTTGGAGGAGTCTCGTTTCTGACAAACATACACACATTCGTGCATTCTTTGAAAGTTGCACAGTAATAGATCACATCCAGGGGTTTCAGGGTTTAGATCATTTAAATAAGCTTAATAAAAAACCCTATTCCATCCTATTACTGGTGTACGATACTGGTGTAATTTTAACCATTTTAATATTCGCAATAAATACTAGTATATTTTAAATGACAGTAGATATGAGATACATTTGACTGACTGAGATCATGTGTTGAAGCTTGCTGATTTCTAAACACATCATGCAAATTTAACAACTAGTTATGCTAAAAGCTTAATCAATCAGGCCAAGTCTGTGGCTGTTTTGTGACCAGCTCCTTTAACAAAAGCACTTTCAAATAATCTCCATTCTTGGCACACCAACAAAATGTAAATGACCAGCATACAATACCGACCGAAGAAAGGAAATTAATTTCCCCTCCCTGAAAGATACTAGAGAAAAACGTAGGATGGTAATTACAGCATAAGTGGTTTAATTATACAAGATTAGAGGACTTTTGTGTCTGGATATGTGAGTGAAATAAACTGGATTTTGATCATGTGCTCATCATAGAGAATCTGTAGCGCTCAGATGATTGATGGCTGGAGAGCCACACCAGAAGGAAATGCTTGCTTTATACCTTTCTACATCACATGCAAGTTCATTTCAGAGACATCTAATTAAAAACAGGGCTCCTCAATTATGCCGCGTGTCATTTACATATGCTAATTTGTATCATATTAATTATCTGTAAATTGGGTAATTAGCCAATCTCAATTAAGGCATTGTTCATTACACTATATGCACAGGATAGGTGTTTGAATTTTTTTTTTCTTTTTTTCCTCTGCCTACGCTACTTCAACATGTGTGTGTTGGAATGTGTGTGTGTGTATGTGTGTGTGTGTGTGTGTGTGTGTCCGATCTTTCCTGGGCTCGCTGCCACATCCGAGTCAGGCCTCACCAGCACAGTGCATTTAATAATTTAGCTGTCCCACGTTATATAAAGGATGCACCCACAGCTTTCAGGATTACCAAGCATATGGTTCAGTAATGAAGCTGCTGCTTGTGAAATAGTAATGAAAGTATGTGACAGATGTGTTATACAGGCTGGCTTTGGATTTTCAATGTGTAAGAAAATGTGGCATATAGAATATGAGTAAAGTAATGAAATGCAATGTAGAGGATTCTAAATATGGATCATCTATTTTTGAAGCACATACAGTTGAACTCGACTCAGATTTTGTAAGTCGCTGTGGTTAAATTGTCTGATTATATATATATATATATATATATATATATATATATATATATATATATATATATATATATATATATATATAAAATTACACCTCTTTACATCTTTTGCATTTTAGATTTATGTATAAATAACTTCCCCTCTACATGGTGGCATCCAAAAGTATTGGACCACTACTGAAAATGTTTCCATTATGCATTGTTTTCTAATTTAATACAAAATATCGTATTGCATATTATACTTTTTTTTTTAAATTTTTAAATTTTATTTTTTTTTAATCAAAAACCTAAGTGTAAAATTGAATAGTTCAGAAGTTCATGATTTGTATATCTTCTGTTTTTCTGTAACAACACCACACATGGACCCCTGATGACAACCTGATGATACATTTTTTGAACAAATTCTTTTATTAGAATCATCCCTCAGGCTGTCAGACCCCTCAACATCGACATGTCCATCTTACAGATATCTTAAGATTTATAAAGCTTACTCCATTTTCATTCTACACACTGGTCTTTAACTTACTATGTAAATCACCTGCAGGTTTAGTACAACACTTTCCATTCTATAATTAACATACTGTATATCGTATTCCATTACTACTTATTTCTTCTTATTTCTATTCACTCTGTTTTTAACTTCAGTTACAGATTTTAAATGTAGTTTATTTATTTAGTTTAAGGAGGAGAAGGCCAGGTTTTCATTTCACTGCAAAAGTTGTATAATGTATATGTATTTTCACAAACAAAGTGGAGTTTCAACATGTGCTTCATTGGAAAAAATAACCTTAAATATTATATTTCTTTTTAAGAACATGGCCATTTTTATAAACTTGCTTCAATTTAAATAATGACCTTAAACTAGCAGGGAATTTTCTATCCATCCATCCATCCATCCATCCATCCATCCATCCAGACATTCATCCATCCATCCATCCATCCATCCATCCATCCATCCATTCATCCATTCATCCATCCATCCATCCATCCATCCATCCATCCATCCAACCTTACTTCCTTCCTATTCTTATATGAATCTGAATGCAGTATTTCTTCACCGAGTGTCTGTTATTATATATATTTATTATTATATATAGTATATTATTATATATATATATATAGTAACATATATTTTATTATTTACTATAATGGTTAAGACATTCGGCCTCATACCCCATATCTGCTTGGAGATGGTCCCACATAAAAATCCTAAAAATCATCAAAAGATTCCTGGATGTTACCACACAGACACTGTGGATAATCTTCCTCTTATTGGATAAGGACTGCAGTTGCTAAGATCAGTTTACACGCAAATTTCCAGCATTAAATTGTAAATTGGCTTAATTTTACATGACAGACTTACAGATAAAAAAAACAGAGAAAAAAACACAAATGATTTATAATAGCACTATCCTGCAGATGATGTCTGGTTACTCTCAAGGTTTCCTCCTCATGCCGTATCACTTGTTTTTCCTTGCTGTCGTCGCCTCTGGCTTACTTTTTCTATATTTCTGTAAAGCTGCATCATTAAAAGTGCTGTATAAATAAAAGTGCATTGAATTGTACTGAAATATAACAGTTATCTTTTATAATTACTGACATATTCAAACGTTACAGCACCACATGTCATTATCTCGAATATTAACACAATACAACATGATTCTGAGTTAAATAACAATGGTTTACGTATAGCACATTATTACAGCTTTATGAGACATTATTAAGTTATAAAAGGAAAATTTAACAAGGAGTCACAGTTCTAAGCAGAGATATAATGATGTCTCTCATTCGCACTACTTATAGCAAAACAACAACAACAAAAAAGAGTGTAGGAGTAAAATTATTTGTCATTTACAACATCTTCCTCTCAGCACCCTCAAGGAGCAAAACCTTTTTCAGACTGCAGCTGGTTGCATGTATCATGTGACACAACACGGCAGGTGATTGGTTCCTGTTGCAGGTCTAGATAAGGATGCTTGTGCTCTGACATCTCTTTCAAATCTCTGTATAGTATAATTGAAATTGCTGTGACTACAAAAAAATTGTCGCTTAACACCGGCTCGGCTGGAGAAGCCATAATGTAAATGATGCAGTTTATTTTCTCCACAGTGGGAGGTGAGGTAAAGGCTCAGCTTGGCCTGTGCATCATTATGCACATGGTCCTAACAGCTGTGTTGGGTATGTGCTTGAGTCCATGCTTTTGCAAATCTGTGTCAGATGAGAGCACAAGTTTCTGAGCATGAGATATGGAAGAATGACTAATGCAACACAGAAAAGGAAAAATAGCTATTGAATATAAGGGAAAGGGAGAGAACGTGTTTAATTACCATCGAACACTGTGACGTCTCATGCTGCATAAAATTGTTATGAAACACTGAAAATTTGGGTATGGCTTATTTTTATATTTAAAATGGATTTGTGCTGTTGATCGAGCTTAGCCATTATGTTTAAAAAAGAAAATGCCATCAGACCAGATTCAAAAGCAACACGGATGGTTTGTGTCATTCCAGTAGGGGGAGCTGTGGTATGCCTTTTTGTGTGCGTGTGTGTGTGTGTGTGTGTGTGTGTGTGTGTGTGTGTGTGTGTGTGTGTGTGTGTGTGTGTGTGTGTGAACGCTATTGTGTGTTGCATGATGTTTAAAAGACTATCAAAATGATGGATCTGAGACTCCACTTTATGCATCCAGCAAAGACCTGCTGTTTTTTTTTTACATATATTTATTCACATAGGAATCTAGAGATATATTTTTTAATGATCACACCACACTTCTATTTCCTCACTTTTATTTATCCTGATATTTTATTAGACCTCCCCCCTCTCACTGTGCTGCTGATTTTCGGAGTTTAACCGCGTTTCTTTGTCCCCTTGTTACACGGTGTTGTTTATTCCATCTCCCATCTCACTTTATTTCATCCTTTTCTTGTCCTATGACAGATCCTGGGTTGTCAGTGTACAGTGTACGCACAGGTCTGAATAGATCTGTAGATTTCTTGGCGGATAGAGGGATGAGACAGAATACTTGGACCAAATGGTGATTTTACATTAATGTACGATTCTATATTTTGTTTTAGGATGTGCAATCAAATACTTAATTTAAAGGTATACTTAAAGGACTGCTCAATTTAACACATACTGCACAGGATGTAGCATAGAACCGATCGCCAAGGACAAGAATGTCAAAATTTCTATCTATGTAAAACAAAACAATCAACAAACAAACAAATTAAGAAACATTTTATTTAGATTTACCAATAATAGAAATCTAAGGGGCAAATGAATTCTGTCAATTTGTTTAAAAGGTAAATTTGACACTACAAATATAGCCTCTAATGTTAAAGCTGTTGAGAAATATATCTGAGAGAGTCTTACCAAATATAGTGTTGCGTTCGATCTACATTTTAGAGCCTGCTCATTGTTTTCTGCACAGTCACTCGATTACGGAAATAATCCATGCTCAGATTCAATAACGATGGTTGTTAGTACACAGGATATTATTCATATAAACATTCTCCAGTGTTTATAACAGTTTATAATAACACCCTCCAATGTCACCCAAATGAGGATGAGGTTCACTTTTGAGTCTGGTTCCTCTCAAGGTTTCTTCCTCTTCCATCTAAGGGACATTTTCCTCACCTCAGTCAAAAAGTCAATACTTCATACACAATTCAAATAAATGGAGGAATAAATACAACAGACTCAACAGAAACGTTGGTGATAAATGTAAAGGGAAGCACTGATTAGATCAAATCTCCTTTTTTTTTTAATTATACAGTGTTCGGTGGCATTAAAAGTTGATCGGTCTGAACTTAGCTTTAGGTCTACAGTATGAAAGTTACTTCCAGGTTTATTTCACTTCTCCTGTAATCATCCGGCACAAAAGATGCTTGTGAAATGCTTCATGTCATAGTTTTATGGTTTAAAATTGGCACAAAATTCCATGCTGTTGTTGGCAAAATTGCCAAAAAAAATGTTCATACCCTGATGATTTACTTTAATTTAGTTAAGCTTTTATGTATTAAATGTAAAGCTTGGTTTTGTGGGATTGTGTTATGCGCTAATGATGGTTTTGCTCCGTGGTTCTTAAAGTGGGGAAATGTTATCATATGTTTCACTGAGTATTTTTAGTTATTAGAGTAACTGATTGACCACAGGAACTGAATGAATTTAATCTTAACTTAAATAGCTCAAAAATAAGAAGTCTGAAATAACATCAACTTGGACCTGATGTGTTGTGGTGTTGGAAATGTCAGGAATAGACTAGCTCTAGGGCTCTAACCAATTACTGTACTGAACCTAATATTTGATTAGTTGGTTTTGGACTTTAATATGTTCTTAGAGTGTTGTATTTATTTTTTGATCAGTTTTTTCCAGAATTAAAAGATTTTCACTTATTGCTTATAGTTTTATTTTTTTTGTTTTTCTGAAACGGACCAAATTCAACTGGAAAGACTGTGCCACTTCTTAATAAACGGACAGACATGCTTTTGATATACAGACATGCGGCTTGGTGATGTGGAGTGAATTTCTTGGTAATGAAGCATCCTTTTTGTTTTTTCCCATGATTCCATCATTAACGACACAACAACTCGGTTCTCTCTCATCACTGTTCTGGCAGATATGTAATTGGATTTTGTGAACCTCTGTTGTAATGGTCAGGGTCATTGCTAAGGAAAGTAATGCTATTAGACTGGCAGTAAGAGTTAGAAAACAATATGGCTTCAGAATATCAAGTCACAGGCTAAAACATATCTTTATGAGAAATGTTTCTCACACATCAAACTGATTTAAAATTAGAACAATTATCTTTCATTCTTCTTCTTCTTCTTCTTCTTCTTCTTCTTCTTCTTCTTCTTCTTCTTCTTCTTCTATATGTATACATGTTAATCGTTCTTTTATAAGCTATGGGGTGAACAGAGAGCTGAACAGAATAATGGTCAAGCAAACCTTCTTCATCCACTGGACTCCACTGGCTCTACATGTGCTGGCATTTAATCATGGACAACATTCATGCATGATTAGGAAACTAATGACACATTCCTTGTTCGGACTTGTCGTACATTTCAGTATCACAATGCTGTTTTGTTGTGTGTGACGAGTTCATGTCGTAGCCTACAGCCTTCACCCTAACTACTGTGGCCACCAAAGCGCACCATGTGATGTTGCATTGGCAGTTTTGCTCATTTCACAGACAGCGGGTGCTTTTATATGGGTGTGTGTGCTGCGTTTGTTATCGGCGCTCGCCCGCAGACCCCAGCGCCAGTCCCACTGTGTCTGTCTGTCTGCGGACGCGCCTTATTTTGCATGGCAACTCGCAAGCCACACTTCATAGGGACTTTATAATAACACCCCCTGCCGAGGTGACAGCCTGATTGGATTTCTGAAGGAGTCACTCGCATGCATTTGCATACTAATTGACAAATGTGTTTTTCTTTTCTTCTCTGTTCCTCCCTCATCCTCCCAAACCCTCCCTTTCCCCCATCAGCCTCCAACCCCAACTCCCCTTTTTTGTGCTCTCATTAAAACAGAACTTTTTTCCAACCCTACCAAGACACATGCAGTCTTCAGTTCCGGAGGACAATGAATGAAAAAACTTGTTCGTTTTTATCCAGCAAGGACAACCTCAGATATGATGAACAGTGTAAATTCGTGTATACAGATGTAATATGGACCAGCTGGGTTATATATGTAGGTGTTGTGTAGATAATAGCATGTTGCATATGTTGTGAAGTGAGATATGGGGTCCTGCTAAGATCACATCAAGTAGGCGAAATATGCTTTGAGAGAGAACAGACACCAGGCAAAGCCGAAGCTGCAAAGACAGATGTGTCCCTGTGTATATAGGGTTTAGGCACACACATACACGTACACAAACATACACACCTTCCTTCTATGCACCTCCATACACAAAAATATGTTGCTTTTGTAGCCCGAGAATTAGCCAGGCAGTTGTTATTCTTTTTTCTTTTTTTAACTCTTACACTTGTACAGCTTTGCCACCATTTTAATTATATAGTATAAATGGAACTCGTACTCTTGGATGGAGGCAGCTGATTGGAAATAAAGCACGCAGGATTGTTTGCTCAAGTGCCAACATTATATACAAATGGCCCACTGTGCCAAGTACCAGAGAATAGCAGAACTGGGAGAGTGCCAATATCGTTCATAGCGTTAGTTTATGAAATAGCGTGGCTTGAGTCAGGTGTGTGGCCCTGAGAGAGATTAACTCCTTTTAACTTCTGTGTACAGCTTAAAAACAAAGGCCGGTAACGAATGCCTTGATTTAGGCATTTTGCTTGTTTAAGAGAAAATGCACTTGTTATGGGCTCACTAATCATCTCCAGGATGAGGTAGGAGACAACACACACACACACACACACACACATTCCCGGGGTGGACAGTATAAATAATTCTCAGCTCTCGAAGTCAGTGCATTAGAAATTAATAGAAACACTGCTTCTAAAGGAATGGTTTCAAAGAGCTTCTGAAATGTTCATGAGCAAAGCTGATATCACTGACACACACACACACACACACACACACACACACACACACACACACACACACACACACACACACACACACACACACACACACACACACACACACACACACACACACACACAATTCCATTTGCTTGCATGTCATGGGTTACCTTGAGTGCATCAACCAATCCACATAAAAAAGCCCACTTTTATCCTTTTTTTGTGTGTGCACCATTTCAGCCTGTTGTTTATCATAGTACCCAAAAAAATGCTTCTTTTGTTCATCCACCCAAGACACTGAACACGTTTTCACTGTCTATTTCAAATACCGCATTATTTCCATTCACTCTTTCTTTTTTCAGGACAGAACAATAGCCAAATGCCCTTTACTTACTCTCTGTCTCTCACGCTCTTTCTTTAAACAAAAGGAAAAAAAAATGGAGACAAGCTCGAAACCTGGAGTCTCCCCGGAGAGTGGCTGCGCTTGTTGTGAACGGGGTGAGCTGTGACACTGACAGCAGTAGTCCTGCGTGTTCTTTCTTTTGTAAAAAATGCCCATTGCAGGTGATGGATTCTAATGGAGTGCTATTCCCTCGTTTACCCACCGCTCTACCACCCACAGAAAGTTCCCGGGTGCTGCCTGCACATGAATAATTGCCCACTTGGGACTGATTTTGCTGTGCAGACCGTAGCTGGTGCCCCCCTCACTCCTTCCCTTGCTCCCTTCTCTCATCATTCCCTTCCTCTCTGTTCTGAAGCTATTTATTTATTTATTTATTTATTTATTTATTTATTTATTTATTTATTTATTCCTTTTTTCATCCACCTGTGGCACTCATATTTCATAATCACAGCATGGACAATGCAGCACCATTATCTTTTGATAAAGAGCACTACTGAAAAGCGACATAGAAAGAGGAAAAAAGAGAGCTGCTGTTTGTTCCTGTCTTTTTTCTTTCAAAGACCTGTTAGATTACTGACCTTCACATGCTGCCATCTTCTGTGGAAAACCGCATGCTTTGTTATCTTAATGATGTTTGTGTTGCTCTATTCACATCGCCATTGTAGGAAAGGTTTAGAACTGGTTTTTGGTTGTATCTTTTTTTCCCCTTTCTTTATTTTCTTTTCCTTCTGATTGATCATATACCAGTGGAATAAAACCTACTTATTAAATCAGAACTACGAATAAGAAAATTTCGCATCATATATCGATTTAAAATAAAAGAACACTTAGCAATAAATTATTACTTCTTCAAAATTTTATGTCACATATTAGAAGTCTAGCTCACGTAAGTCATTTATTTATACGATTTATACAAATAATGGCCATTTGAATTGATCACCATTAAATTTGCTTACTAACAATTAGTGCATAAGATAAATCAAATACAAGTCAAGAGCTCCAGTTAAAGTTTATATCAGATATCAGAATGTAGAAAAACAAGGTATGGTTGTTGGTTATGAAGCAGTGGTGGATAAGTGGTTAAGGCCATGGGTTGTTGATTGGAGGCTCGAGGTTCAAGCCCCAGTACTGCCAAGCTGCCACTGTTGGGCCCTTTGGCTCAAGGCCCTTAACCCTCTTTGCTCCAGGGCTGTTGCATCATGGCTGACCCTGTGCTCAGTCCCCCAATCTCCAAAATGTAGGATATGTACTGTAAATAAAGAATTTCACTGTGCTGTAATGTACAGTTGTGTGAAAAAGTGTTGGCCCCCTTCCTGATTTTTTATTTTTTTGCTTGATGTTTCAGATCATCAAACAAATTTAAATATTAGTCAAAGATAACACAAGTAAACAAAACATGCAGTGCCCTCTGTGAAAAAGTGGTCCAAGATGAAAACCGTTGCTGAGCAAAAATAACATAAAGGCTTATCTCAGATTTGCCAGAAAACATCTTGTTGATCCCCGAGACTTTTGGGAAAATACTTTGTGGACTGACAAGACAAAAGTTTAATTTTCTTGAAGGTGTGTCCAATTACATCTGGCGTAAAAGTTACACTGCATTTTAGAAAAAGAACATCATACCAACAGTAAAATATGGTGGCGGTAGTGTGATAAGGCTGTTTTGCTTCTTTAGGACCTGGAAGACTTGCTGTAATCAATGGAACCATAAATTCTGCTGTCTACCAAAAAATCTTGAAGGACAATGTGCGGCCATCTGTTTGTGACCTCAAGCTAACGCGAACTTGGGTTCTGCAGCAGGACAATGATCCAAAACACACCAGCAAGTCCACCTCTGAATGGCTGAAGAAAAACAAAATGAGGACTTTGGAGTGGCCGAGTCAAAGTCCTGACCTGAATCCTATTGAGATGTTGTGGCATGACCTTAAAAATGCGGTTCATGCTCAAAAACCCTCCAAAGTGGCTGAATTACAACAATTCTGCAAAGATGAGTGGAACAAAATTCCCCCACAGTGCTGTAACAGACTCATTGCAAGTTATCCCAAACTCTTGATTGCAGTTCTTGCCGCCAAGGGCGGCTCAACCAGTTATTAGGTTTAGGGGGCAAACACTTTTCAAACTGGGCCATGTAGGTTTGGATTTTGTTTTCCCCTTAATAATAAAAACCTTCAATTATAACTGCATTTTGTGGTTACTTGTGTTATCTTTGACTAATATTTAAATTTGTTTGATGAACCAAAACATTAAAGTGTGACAAACGTGCAAAAAAAAAAATCAGGAGGGGCAAACACTTTTTCACACCACTGTATATAAGACAAAAATAAAGGATTCTTCTTCTGATTTCAGTATATCAGAAGGTGGAATTCTCGTAGACAGCAGTCTCTATAGTTATCACAGATTGGTGAAAAAATCCAGTAATTAGCAGAACGACTCTTGATGAGAGAGGTCAGAGGAGAATAGCCAGATTTCTTTGAAGTGATTAGAAAAATAGGCACACGTTCTAACCACGATGAGCTGAAAAGCATGAATTGAAATAATATAATAGCTGGTCTTTTTTCCAGTCTTCTTATTTCCAGGTTTGGTAAACAGAGCAGTCCCAGATTTCTGTTCTTGTTTAACAGGAGTGGAACCTGATCCACTGAGATCTGCTATTCTGCACAGACTATATATTAGGGTCACTTTACGTTTTTAAATGAGTATCATACAATATAATTCATATACATTTCATGTGTATTGTGTATTTCCCATGCTTTCTGTTAACAGATATTTAGCCCGTACATTTGTATTTGCACTAGAAGGACTACCATAAATATTACACTTACAGATGAAAGACTTTCTTTATCATTAAACATCTATAGGCTACATGCCTCATTTATCCAGGACAGTGCCACCTACCCTCTTTCACTCACTATACATTTATGACTTGTGTTTACCATAATTACCCCCACACGCTTTCCTTAAATAACTCTGCTTTAATGTGTGTATATGTAGGAGGTGACACCTTGATATCTTGATTAATTCACATTCAAAATGACACTTTACAGAGATCTTATCAGAGTTTTTATTATTTATTAAGTAGTTCATCTCCAGTTAGATGTAAATCTTTATCTCTAGATGTTAAGTCTCAGCTAGCCCCTTTGTACATCTACAGTAGAATCATCTTGTATTTGCCTTATTCATTTATTATTTATTCAGTATTAAAATATAATTCATAAATATTTTAAATGAATTAAAATAGCATATACGGCATGCCAATTTTCTTTCTTTTTTTCTTTCTTTCTTTCTTTCTTTCTTTCTTTCTTTCTTTCTTTCTTTCTTTCTTTCTCTCTCTCTCTCTCTCTCACACACACACACACACACACACACACACACACACACACACACACACACACACACACACACACACACACACACACACACACACACACACACACACATACACACACACAGAGAGATGATGTCTCTACACATCCTCAGATTCTTCACCTCATGTTGTCTGTCACTTTGCCAGCAGTGGCATCTGTAAGGCTGATGGGGGCTTTGCTCTTTGTTAAACTATTATCTCTGTCTTGTTTTCTTCCCTTCTCACACACATATCTCCAGATCTCTGCAGTCCACTAAATAAACTCGGCATCATTATGAGCACTACAGACTGTGACACTGCCAGTATGTAAGGCTTCGTGCAGCATGGAGCTCCAATTAGCTGTGCACAGTATGTGGCTCAGAAGAGGCTTTAAAACGAACCTCCAAGGCAGAGAGATTGGAAGTTTCACACAGAGGGTGTGCTAGTTGGTTGGAGTGTAAGAGTCGATGCCTGCTCAGTTTTAATGGCGACTCTGACAGTGCTGCAGGTAAAGCGCTGTGCAGTAATACTGAGGCTGTGTGGAGAATTCAGAGTGTGAGAGAGAGAATTAGCAGTATCTTCTCACCTCCAGCTCAGACTACATCTGTGCTGTTGAGGTTTAATGAGTCTATCCAGAAACAGTTCAGTCCACACACAAACCTGAGATTTATGGCTTCTTCGATATCTTTCTTTTCCTCATTAATTATTAACTATTGTTCACTCACTAACTATCAGAACAGGTTTACCAGCTCAGCATTCAGTTGAAACTATCGACACAACACTGGAGAAACAAATATCATCTTACTCCTCATATATCAATAGAACAGCAGCATTAAATAAGAAATACATTTAAATATTCACCCAATACTGTAGGTTACAATTTACTACAGTTGAATTTAATTAAATGCATTCCAATGGAATTGTTTTTTATTTAATCATTTCTATAATGAAGCTTTCTGTAAGGTGAAGGTTTATTTGAATTTTTTATTGGAGGTAGTCTCCATATCAGTCATTTAAGATTATAGCAATTATTGTATGTTTTATATGGAGAATGTTTTATGAGCAGAGGATTTGTGCATCACACCATCTTGTCATTTATTCACACCCTATAGAAGCTTGCGCTGTTGTGTTTATAGCTTACAGATACTGTACATACATGACTGGTTTACAGTCCAACCATGATGGCCTGCACAATCAAGTCAAGAGTCTAATCTGGTTATGAACTTCAAAAACCACCCAGTCCTCTGGCCACAACATAACAGCCAATAAACAGGAGAAGTTCAAACATTTTTCAAAATTGAAACTCTAGCCTTGAAACAAAATGTAAGGGAAAAGGAGAGCTCTGGAAAAAACAAACAGAAAAGAATCAATCAAAAAATAAAAAGTGGTCCCAACAGCCCACAGCAGTCTCTGTTAATACCCAAGTCCAATAAATTCCAGTCCATATGCTCCAACATCCACTACATGTAAACAATACTCTGCCCTGGCCTCCTTAATGTTGATAATCCATGACATCTCACCCAGAATCCTGCACACAAACCTGGCTCTCAATAGGAGCCTTAACGAAATTGCCAAAACACAAACTAGGAAAAACAAAAAACCCACTTGTGCAGGTTCCAGACCCTGATCGAGGCCCTGATCAAGGCAAATCAGACAAGCTCATCCATCATGCTGTATTAGCAGCCCTGCTCTCTCCACCTCCAACATAATCAATAATCAACACTGACATTTCTTCCCTAGCTTTTTGAGTGGTTGTACTGATCACCTAGCGTTAGAAGCAGAATAGAATTTGTAATCCTTATGCCAAATGGGTCTTATACATTCATCAGCTTACTCCAACATTTTACTGAATATCCCTCACTCACAGATTCCAGTTGTGGTACTAATTTGTACCCAACTATATTTGAGATATAATGTAAGAGTTCTAAGGAGAAGCAAATGAGTCATCTTACTGTTCTAACTCAAGTATCTCTTCTGTTCTGATAGTATGACTGGATCTGAAAGGGATTGGGAACAGTTTGTCTTCACAGGTCTGTTCCACAACTATGGTTACACTATGGTTATACAAAGGCAGTGCTGAGCCTCACTTCTTAATAATAACAAAAGGTGTGGGTACCCAACAATGAGCCAGTTTACCTGGATCTTGTTGACAAAACCTTCTCATTAGTACCTCTAGAAGCAGTAAAACATCATTCGTCATCTCTCTTCTGTGCTTGAATAGGAATGAAAAGTATCCTATTAATATGCATGGCTATGAATTTTGTGAAACATGCAGACTGGGCAACATTAAGCATATAGTTCATTCAAAATCAGTGGTATACAAATAAAACATAAACAATGGCTAAAAGTGGGTAAATCAACAGGGAACTTTTCAAAGGCAGCATAACGTTTCATTCAGTGCTGTAGTCTGACATTTTTCTTGATGTGCCCTACCGTGAAAGAAGATACTACAGATGAAATGTAGTTACCCTATATCTTTATACTTGGTGGGACATTACAATATGGGTATTTCATGAAGCACTGCGCTGGCTTTTGTCCAGTACCTTCTTTGTGGGCTGTGAAAACAGCTCCCCAGTGTCACAACAATGCATCCATCTTCCTTTGTTGTTTTGATCTCAGCTCTTCACTTTTGAATATGTACCCTGAGTCTTCATAAACATCAAGCATCTGTACTCTCTGCACCCTGGATCTGTAACTCTAGGGGTCAATCCTCATTCTGTATTCATCCCTTGGGGCATTCTTGAAACACAGCCATCAGAGGGATGGAGATAGGGAAGGAACTGATGTTGTGAATTCACAATTACTGTATATCTTACCATTTTTTCCCAGTACACTGTTCTTTAATAATACAGTGAATCATCATACAACTGTGGGGTACGTTTTAGGCAAACCAAGAATTATTGTCTTTTTCAAACCACAGGTGGATAAATCTTCGCATGTGTGATCCATGATCATAAATTTTGCAAAAGTCACAACCAGGAAATAAGGAAGTGATCATGACAGGTCCCCACCTTAATGTGTGACCCCTGAAGCTCAACAACAGGGTCTCACAGATGAGAAAATGACTGGAGGTTAACATGGGTGGGGAAGCATGGCAGAGAGGTGACCTCCATTGATACAGTAGAGGCCTGGAAGGCACAACAATGTCTGCTGGTGGCAGGTACAAGGCCATTGCAACAGGGTGGAAGTTTAATGAGGCAGGGCGAGTCAGCAGGCTGCCAAGAGGATAGGGACGCCTGCATTTCATTGGGCCAGCAAATGCATCTGTCTGACACACTGAGCTTCAATCTATTAGTTATTGCTGGATTTGATCATACATTTTAAATACAGACTCATTTAAATCATCTTCAGAATGATTGACACATTTCATGAAATAATATTGAAGCTTTAAGATATAATCATGCTACATATTCTAATTGTAACTGTTTTTACATTAGAACATTTTTTCCTGCAAATCACTAGATTCATACAGTAAGTATCAGCACCCCACATTTCTAATTTGACAACTCCCTTTGAAAGAAGGATAGGACTAAGACGTCTGCCATAGAGTTGGATCTCTAAAGAGGATCTTTGATGACTCCTCAATGCATTTACTTTTAATTTATATTTATATCACCATCCTTTCTATTAATAGGATTGTGTATTTGAATGTCATGATCAACTCAGGCTAAAGGTTCCAGACTAGATCTATTCATATACTGTAGATTATTTCCTACAGGAATATTTTAGCTTGTCTCAGTAATAAATCATATGTCATGGAAACATTAGTATAAATTGACCAAAATTCTTTTAATACTTTAATACTTAAATAAAAACAATTCTTGATAGAGTACGAGCCATTAATTATTTACCATTGTTGCTTAGTGTGTAATGTATTTATCTTGAAGTGCTCTGGCTTCTGTGTTTTGTTTTATTTAAACGTTTTAAGATGCTCAGACGTATATGACTGGCAGCAGTCTCTGAGCCTATGACATTGCCAGTACAGTGAAAGATGACTGCTGTGAACTCTGCTAGCCTGGAGCCACTTTCTCCCCATGCGGCTTTGGGTATTAAACAGGGAGAGAGAGAGGGGGAGAGAGATGGAGACCATGTGGTAGGATGGATTCGAACGCGCCAAGCTCCCTGCGATTGACTTTCAACAGGCCTCTCCAGCTTTCTTTACGGCAACAGGCACAATCAAGCAATTGGTTTTGCTCCGGCTATAATGCCCATGAATGCTGAGTGAAATGGTGGGAGCCCTTTATGGCCTCAATGGCTGACAAGGCACTTAGCACTCCTGAGAACTCACACGCCCCCTTTCATCGCTGGCCTAAGGCTGAAGCTGGTGACCAGCTGGGGCTTTACCCATCGCACACACATACAAAACAACACCTGCTTGGTATTAAGCAGTGGCTGGGATTCCCAGTGTTGCCCTCAGCTGGTGAAGATAAGCAGCCGGGAAAGACAGCTGTGTGCAGCCTGGCTGCAGGGATTTGGGGTGAATCTTGGAGAGGAAAAGCATTGGCTTTGTACAGATTATCCAAATTAGAATGTGAAGGTATGAAGTCCATGAACAGAAGGCTTGTGCTTTCTGTGAGATTTGCTCTGGAAAATGTCACGGTTCTCAGTCTTTTGTTAGTGTTGCTGAGTAGAGTGGGCAGCTCAAAGCTATTATAATTCAAGTTTCCTTTAACCTCTATAATCACATTAAGAAATGATGAAACAGGAAAACCTACCCAGTTTGTCTAATGAGCTAGTAATATAAGTGAATGCCAAACATGAGTAGGTGAATACAGAGTAAAGACAAAAGCTGAATTCAGAAAGATAAGTAAAAGTTAACTTCAATACACTCTTTGGAAATAAATGATTTGTTTGGCTGCAACAAAGAAATTGGAAAGGGGGGGGGGATACCTAGATATGGAATGGCCCAAATTGTGAGAATAGATGTATAGAAGAATGGCACTAAAATATATTAAATGTCTTATAATTGTACTGTATTTTTTAATGTCTCATAAGTGTGTTGGTAGTAGGGGCATGGCCAAGGAAGGAGTGGCAAAAACGAAGCATGTACAGTGATGAGGCTTAATGGAAGACCTCTTAAATTACATATTTAAATATTTAATTTACACAGTAAATAATTTTATTCAGGCACGGTTCTACTTTTGCCTGCAAACCCATGTATAAGCCATTTTAACAGTTTAAGCAGTAAGAATAGTCATCCTACCTAAAAACCATTCTAACGACGGTAAGTGTGATTTGCACACATTGAATGAAACCCTTTGCTGTACTGTGACATATTAAAACAGACATCTACCTAATCAAAACATTCTGACATCAGATGCTGACTTTCCATGATACGCCAGCACTGTCTTCACCATCAAAACCAGGACGTGTGTTTTCACAAGCTGTACAGAAAACAAATCTAACCAACAGAACTAATCTCACTGAATTAAACAGTGATATTCATGTGAACAAAGATCAGTGGTGTGATGAGTGGACCTCAGGTGATGAGACTGGTGTTAGTGATGCTTATAATCAGAGAGAAAGCTCATTTGCTGTTGTAAACCTATAACTCTTTAAACTCTGGACGTATTTTTTTTTTCATAATTACATTAGGTTGTAAAAGAGGTGTCATGGCCAAGTGGGGACGAGTCCACAGTGCATCTGTGGGCACTTAATAAAAGCTTATTTATTATGTTGCTATATCAAGTTTGAGCAAAAACTGTGTAGGTCATAAATATAGAGGTAGCGGTGGCTTCTTTCAGTGAAATTGGAAAAAATAAATTAGTTATTAAAAATTTTACTGTGTCAGAAACTACTGATATGCATTACAAGTTGTATTTATTGCAATTTATTAGAACTCAACATCAAACTCTAGGTCAGAAAAACCGTAACAATTTTGCTGTCGCCATTTTTTCAGAACTCTTCTATAATTATTTAAATAAATAATTAAGTGAGTACAAAATAAATATGACAGCACATAATTCACTTTAATATTCTACATGAAATTAATACATAAATACATTTTAAACAAAAGAAGTGTGTCTTTATAATACAAATTTATTTAAATACAAAGTTATTTAAAATGAGACTTTCCAAAGTTTCATTTCTCATCCCAAAGTGACAACAGCAACAGTATCTGTTGCTACATGATCATGACACAAAGTACCAGAGACATGAGCGACATATTTCCTGCTAGTGTTAATATAGTTTTATACTGTCATATACAGGAAAGCAGGAAGATATTAAATTCTCAGAGAAAAGTAAAGTGTACACTACAAAAGTTTGAAAGTTGCTGATTACTGCTGCTCTGTTAAGTAAAACTGATTGTTCTGTACACGTTCTATTCTGCTTGACACTTAAAAACGTATTAGACGTCGATCGCTAGAATTAAAAGAAATACAGAAAAATCAATTATTAAGACATTAGAAATATCAGAGCTAACAGTCATTAGGTGGCAGCAATATAATGCTCCACCAATTTAACTGAATCTTTCCGTTGTTAAAGGAAAGGACGTTCATTTAATTCTTGATTAATGGATTGACTCTTGAAAGAGAGTAAAACCCTGTTATTCTTTAACAATAGCATTCAGCAGAATTGTTCAAAGGCATCCTATTTCAAGATGTTACCTGAGCACTGGCTTCTTTTTCTTTAAAGCTTTGAGTAGGGAACTTGTTTTTAAAAGCAAGGCTATATTAAAGGAAGAAGCTTTTGTGCTACCAGTTGCAATTTCACTTGCTTTTTTATGGCTTAAGTGAGGGAAAAAAGAAAATGTTTTGCTAATTGACAAAGTCAATGAACGTTAGTGGTCATTATGAGAGCTCCAGAATGAAAAGCCTTTTGAGAGTAATTTGTCTAGAGTTTCTATTCAACTGAATGAGCAGCAGCTCTCAATTTTTCTTTCTTTCTTTCTTTCTTTCTTTCTTTCTTTCTTTCTTTCTTTCTTTCTTTCTTTCTTTCTTTCTTTCTTTCTTTCTTTCTTTCTTTCTTTCTTTCTTCCTTTCTTATTTTATCTTTCTCACTTATCCATTATTTTCTTTAAATTTGATTCACTATTACAAATATGACAACTGAATTCATACATGCCTGAAAGCGACCATGAAGTATATTCTCCACACACACTTCTTTGTTTTCCATTATTATGTATTTCCTACTTTTTATGTATTTCATACTTTGTATTTCCATAATTTGTGATTCTTACAATCTTCCTGAATTTCTACTTGGTATGGACAATCCAAAGTGGGTATTTCACCCAAATATGATCCAATACTGCAAGGAGATCTGAGAGAATTGTGTTTTCTATCTATCTCATTTGTTCCGCTCATTTAAAAGGGGATTTTATGTAAAGAACGGGAAGCATTACTGAAGTTTTACACTAAATCGATGCCAAGGAAATACAAAAGTGCCAAAAAAATGGCAACAAAATGAAATTTTTATGAATCACACAAAGGGAAGAATGTACCATTTATATTAGTAATATTGTATTGTTCTTTTAGTTATTATCCTAATAATTTGTATTTAGATCATGCATCTTTGCTACCTCAGCAATAATTGTATAGCAATGCTGAATATGGGGTGAGTTTTAACTAGTAGAGTCAGGATGATTCGGAGAAATGAAAACATAAGGAAAGGTTTGAACTTAGTCTCCTCTGGCTAAAAAATTAACCACTGAACAGCACATTTTAAAAATAATTTAGATAAATGTACATAGTCAAGATCATTACAATTCTATGTTGAATAAGAATGCCATAATATTCTTGTAGAACTACATCAGGTAATATCAGCTAGCAATCTCAGCCTATGCAAATCCATGATTAGCTAATATTTACTTTAATATTTACACCAAAGTGAAGATTAGCTGATCAGTTGTTCAGTAGTGTCTAGTTGTAGCATGTTAATCTAGTTAGTTACAAGATTGTCTCTACTGGCAAAACAGAAGGTGGATATATGTTATAATTCTTAAACTGGGCTAGCTTAAAAAACAAGCAGAGACTAACAATAATGCACAATACACATGTTTCTTTGGTGGATCAAGGAAAAGATTTGAAAGAATTGACACTTCTATCATTGCTAAAACTTCACAACTTTCACAAATCTGTATATGAATATTACAAGCTAGAATCTGTGCACATTAACCTTACGATCAGTTTCCCTTTTGATGACCTATCAATCACCTCAAGTCATATCTACTCCCACCAAATGAACATGCGAAAGCCTTTAGCATGCTATATCTATCATACTATTTGGCAGTTGTTCCACTAAGATGAGCGAGGAGATTTAAAAAGATATTTAAAATGATGAGCTGTGGTCATACTCTACGGTAAATTGTGTAGGAAGGGTGTTCATATATATAGCGTTTCAGTTGCAGTTTGTTTTTTGTATCATTCTGTGTAAACTCAAGGGACACTTGTGCATGAAAATGTCAATATACCAAGAGATCAACTGTTTATGAAATACTAAAACCAGCCCAAACCATTTGACACTAACAAATAACTATAGCATGGCTACAGTCACCAAGATTACATTTTCCCCCATTCTGTTTGATTTGAGCATTAACTGAAACACTTGACCTCTATCTGCATGATTTAATGCACTTCACCGCCGCTACATGATTGGCTGATTGGATGATTGAGCAATAATTGGTGTACCAAGTGGACAGTGTGTGTGTGTGTGTGTGTGTGTGTGTGTGTGTGTGTGTGTGTGTGTGTGTGTGTGTGTGTGTGTGTGTGTGTTCATGTATGTGTACTTTCAGTGTTAAATTAATTTTCTGATTGTGACTGAAAGCTACCATTTTAGTTTTCTTTCTTTTACAGTCCATTATAAGGCTTGTAACAGCAGGATGGAAAAGGTTAATACGTCCATTCACCTGTGATTTATTCGATTTCTAGCATCAGCCAAACAATGCAACTGAATCTTTATTTGACCATTAGAGTAACATAGGACCATTCAATGCTCTTCCCATAACAAAATGATGGAGTCCAGCAGCAGAATTGGAAACAGTAATGCTCCATAGTCTCCACATCTTTTCTGATTTGCTGCACATTATGGGGCATTTACTGGGGATTAATGGCCATTAAGATTTAAGTATATCTGCGTTTCATTCATCTGAAACACTGATCCTTCCATTGAATCGCAAATGTACTGTATATAGAGTGGAAACGTTCTCTTTCGAGGTTGGAGTGTGACACTACTGTATATAACATATTCTGTTGTGATTATATGCTCTGTGTAGTATAGTGTATTACAAAAAGATCATCCTTTATTATGTAAGGAAATTATGTTAAAACTATAATGAATTCAGAAATCCTGCTCGTATTTTTAAATTGTCCACATGCAATTTACACAATTGCACATGACTATATACAGGTATTATGATTCTTAAAATGATGATCTGTTGTGTTAAAGTTTGTCACTGTATTGGTAATCACACTATCTGCTGTCACCTGGATGAGGTTGGGCATTGTTTTTGAGTTCCTCTCAATGTTTCTTTCTTACAGTATATTGTCTCAGGAAATTGTTTCTTGTTACCATTGCCTCTGGGTTGCTCAGTAGATAAAATTTTAATCTTTGTAATTTTTATTCAGAATTTTCATATATCCCTTAAAGCTGCATTGACAATTTCCGTTCTTAAAAAACAAAAAGAATAAAATTAAGTTGAATTGAAATCATTTACATTGGCGTAAACATCAGTTTATTTCGAGAGGTTCGGTGTATTTTTAACAATGTATTTAACTCAGTATCTTAGTAGTTCAATGCTTATTATTTTTAGGTTGCTTTGTATTGGTTCATTTAATAATCCAATTTGGCTGGATAGCTAATTTCGTTTTAGGAGAATTTAGTTCATTAGCATAGCACTTCCATATGGTTTCTTCACCTTGCTATGCCTTGGGCCATCTTGTGCTCAAGTGTGGATGGTGATAAGGAAATGAGGACAAAAGCAAAGAAAAGAAGAAAATGAGTCTCTGTAGACCCATTTAGGAAAGCCATAGAACAGTGTAATCCTTGGAAGTTTTCTGTACAACTCATGGATGAGGATCTGAAGGCGACCAGTAATCGAAGTCTGAGAATAAATCACTCTTAGTTTCAGTGATTTTTTGTCCTTGGATGTCAGAGTGAGCAAGACAAAGTGTCTGTTACTTGGTGCTAAAACTTCAGCAGACATCAGGGCTCTGTGAATGTGTGTGTACATCAAAATAAACTGTAGTGTTTATAAGTGACTAGCCCACATTACTAATGTATACCCACTAAACTTACATAATTCTGAGATACAGATTGTCAAAGATATTAGTCCATCACATATGTAAGACATTTTCGTCCAAATTTAGGCAGCTAATCATAACATACATAGGTTCAGCAATGAAACTAAAACACCTGGTTTTAGACCACGGTACTTTATTAGTATAGTGTAGGGCCTCCTTTTGTAGCCAATACAGCATCAATTTGTCTTGGGAACTCGCTGCTCCAAAACACAACATAGAGGGTCAGTAATATTCAGATCCAGTGACTGTGCAGGAAGTGGGAGATGTTCGAATTAATTTTCAAACTCATCAAACCTCTCTGTCACCAGACTTATTTACATTTTTTGGCAGACTCCCATATCTCATTATACAACTGAGCAATTGATGGTTAAGGGCCTTGCTCAGGGGCCAGACAGTGGCAGCTTGGTGGACCTGGGATCAAACTCACAACCTTCCGATTGGTAGGCCAAAACCTTAACCACTATGCTATCACATGACTTGTGCTATCACATGACTTAGTTACACAAGGTTCTACAGATATCTTCAGAAGTCTTTGGCAGTGATGTACCAATTTAGCACAAGTAGAAGGTGTAGGAAATGCCATGATATTGCAGCCCAAAGCATCATTGGTCCACCCCATGCTTTAGTCAGGACAAGCAACAGTTCAGGTGGTAAGTTTCTTTGGGGCTTCTCCATGTCATAAATCTCCTGGATATTGGAAAGATAGTGAAAGTGTACTCATCAGAGAACAATACGTTTCACATTGTCCATAGCCTGAGATTTCTGCTGCTGGCACCATTGAAACCAACATTGATCAGTGGCACAAGTGACTAAATGTTTGGGTACAGAAGCCATAATTAACATAATTAATTCTACAGTGAGCAGAAGTTTTTTGGTTGCAATCCAGGTTAGTACCTGAAGATCCATTTCAGACAGCTTCCTTTTGCGTCCACAGATACTCCTGTCCTTTGTGGTGGTATGCTGACATTACCCTGGACTTTTAATACACCTCAAAGACTTGCTGTCCTGCTCACAGATGCGCCTGCAAGACGCATACCGACAATTTGTCCTCTTTTTAACTCCCATTATGTGATGTGGATTGCAGTATTTCATGTACAGCTGTGCAACTGCTCCGTTAATTCAACCTTCACACTTTGCTCTTACTAGCGGAATGTGAAATCAATGAAAATTCCAATCTTCACCTACGATTCGTTCTTTTCCACTCTTCCTTTTCTCATCACTTTTAAAGACATTCTATGCAACCTATGCACGACATGAATGTTTTTTTTCTCTTTTCATTCTTTTTTTTAATTTGCCCCTGTGGAATACTTATCAAGGATTATGTTTTGACATGAAGACTTTGCTCAGCAGTAACCCTTGGCAAGGCTGTGCAATTAACCAACCTTCAGCCTCTGCCAACAAGTGCAGTGGGGTTTAAAATGTTTTCTGTTTGTTACTAAGCAAGTCTGTGTCAAATGAATGGTGATCTCTAAAGCTTACAAAAGATACTGTGATACAAAATATAAAGATATACATTAATCTATTTTAGAAAATGCAATATATATCTCCACAGTTTATAAAAATATTTCATTGTTACCATGGATTATAAGCATAAGTCAGAGTCAAAATCCTGAATTGTGTATTTTGACTTGCAAATTAGGCGACTGAACAAACAAGAATTAGACAGTAGCTCCTTAGTAGACAGTATTGTACTGAATAAAACATTATCGTTTTTTTATTTATTTTTAATATCAGCTTTACATATGTGCATTGGGAGCTGTGACTGTGTTCGGGGGGTGGTTGATGTTAAAAACAAAGACCAGAAATGAACTCTTAAAAACAAAAAACTGCCCCCACCTTCAGTGTCTGATTAATTGTGTGCCTCACTCATTGTCATTCTGCCTCTCCTAATTAGCTTAGGCATGCTTTTGCATATTGCATTTATTTAATTTCATCATGTGCAGAGGCAAATTGATGCATAATTTAAAAAGTAAAATGGTTAGTTCTTTCCTTCACAAAAACAAAAGGCTATAACTAGAGCTCAGATGAATAAAAAACAAAGGCACGTCTGCTTTTTTAAGTGCGAGATTATTTAACGTTGCTTTTATATGTTATTTTTTCCCTTATTTTCAACATTTTCATAATAAAGTTTCTTTTATAACAGTGACAACTTTAAAGCAAACTTTGATACATGTGTTCCATTTAATTTTTGTACTGAAAGCGTAAAAGAGCGTTTTTTAAAATTTATTTATTTTTAATAGACATATCATACTGTATGTTGTGTTTCGCACATTTTTTTATGTGTATTAAAAAATTGTATTAAAACTTGATTTTTCCATATATTTATTTTTATGTTATTTAATAAATTAATTATTTTTGTTTCATATTATTATTATTATTTGTAGTAGCAGCAATAACAGTACTATTACCTAATTAATAAAATTAATTTATTTAATGTAATTTATATCGCATTGTTAATCATGTGCAAATTCAGGACATTTTAAAATGCATCTTCATATTTCCTGCTTTTTATGTTCTCTTTTAATCCGATATTTTTCCTTTAAGCTTGTTTATTACTCTTTATCTCTTTAGACTTTAGACTCTTTAGAACCCAAAAGAAACTACTGAAGTAAATCAAACCCCCAGCTCCAGTGGTGCAAGGCTAACATGCTAACCACTAAGCCACCGCTATCTATGCTTACACCTCAGAGTACATATGAAGAAGCTACTATTGTAACTCTTGGCTTTTGATCCCATTCATTACACAGTTTTTCAGAAGTAACAACGTTACTGAATGATTATTTCCATACTCGCCCATCACACAGTCGCTTGTAGATAGCATACGATATTCATGCTAACATCCTTGGTGTCTTCTTAATCTCCTTCACCTTGTACACACCCACACAGAGAAAGACAAACAGAAAGCCAGATACGGATGTATGCAGCCCTGTACATACGAGACCCCCTGCAGACCATCAAATACACACATTTTTCTCATGCATATAGAGTAAGCTAGGAGCAGATGGCAGGAGGGACAAACACACCTTATTTAATCTGATGCTGTTTGCAAGAAAGTAATTGTGTTTAATCCTGGAGAGCAACAGAATGTTAAAGCTGGGTAAACAAATTACTTTCACCCCATTAATCTGCAGTTGACTTTATTTGTTTTGTACTATATTATTGATGAACTTGATGTAGAAAGAAATATGGAATACGTTTGCTTTCACGTTATGTCGTGATTTGATTGATTGGGAGCTTATTATTGTGTTACATTTAAATTAAATTAATTATGTTAATAATAATAATAGCAATAACAATAGCAATAATAATAACAACAACAACAACAACAACAACAACAATAATAATAATAATAACAATGCTACTTTAAAATGTTTTATTCTTTTATAAGTTCTACCATTTTCTTTACACTTTTTTTCTTCTCAAATTTATAATTTCAGGTTTTCATGTTTATGCTTCCTTGTGTCTCTTACATCATAACTGTACATTCATGCACTATACCTGCAGCATGCTACTACACATTCAGCTTTGTAAAACTATGAAATCACATGAATGGGAAACCAGTAGGAATTATTTGTCAGCAAAATATATAGTAAGCACTGCAGTTAAGTGAACACATCGACATCTTAACAATGCCCCTCTTAGCGGATTAACTTTTGATTGGATTCTGACTAGATGTCTGCTGCTGAAGACAACATTTTATGGAAATCGCCCATGATAATTATTCCTTTTTTTCTCATTCTCGTGGGTGTCTGATTACCACCAGTGTTTAGGGAAGTTAATGTTGGCGGCCCCAGCGGGATGCTGGAAGTGATGAGCAAGTGGCTGCCCCGAGGCTAACTCGCAACTAGCGGCAGCTTATTTCACACATCCTAGAGTGTGCTCAGCCAATAAGATCTAACCCAATCACACAGAGACAATAAAGACCCATACTGGCTTGTATTCACTCTCTGTCTCACACACACACACACACACACACACAGAGTCTTTTCAAACAAGGAGTTGGGTAATTACTGAACAGAGAGTGCTTTTCATGTGCAATGTTAGCAGAGGAAACACATATGCTTATTTGCTAGCCTTTTGAAAAGTTGGCTCAGTGTGTAAATCCAGTGTATCTTAACATGCTTGCATGTTGAGTTTCTATTGCACTGTATTTGTACAATATATCACAGTGGTATTGATCTAAAATGAAAAGCAATTGACTGAGAAGCCAGCAGTAAACAGTATACTTTATTCTTTATTGTTATATAAAAAATTTTTTATATACATTTTTTTATTATTAGCACATCATCATGGTTCATTTGAATCATGTCCTTTAAGATTAGCTTTTTAACTTGCTCTGATTCCATAAAAAAGAAATCTGCAACTTACATGCTGAATCGATAGATATCTGGAATTGCCTTGCGCTTGCAGCTTATTACACTGATGAACATTGAAAACTGTTCTCTGTTCGCATAGAAGACGGAATAGTCTGAAATGTGACCTGAGCATTTATGGATGTAGCAAAGCAGCAGAACACTGGAAACAAAAGTCACCACACTTTGAACGCAGTCGTCTGGCTATAGCTAAAGGCTAAAGACGAAGAAACATAATTGCATTTGGAGAATGTGGAGGAAATTTGCAACGACAGTAACCTGGAGCCACCATGAGAGGAAGCTGCAAATGTAATAAAGGATGAAAACAAAATAATCGCAATTAACTGTATGTGTGTGTGTGTGTGTGTGTGTGTGTGTGTGTGTGTGTGGGATTTACTGAAGTCCCAGGGTGTATTTCTGCTTCCAGCCCAATGTCCCCATCATGAATGAATGAAAATAAATGACAAAATGAACAAAGAACCACACAAAGTGTGAACAGTTGCACTTACTTTTGTTTAAAATTGCTTTACATACATAATAACATTCATTATATGTACATTAAACAGCACTATATAAAGTATGTGGACACTTATACAACCATAACGCACCTACTATGGGACTTCCTTCAGCCGAAAACCTCAACTCTCAGTCGTCCCCGGAACTGAAAGCACAAAATTGTATATAATGTCCCTCTGTCTGTTGTAACATTTCAGTTTCCCTTGACTGGAACCTAGAGACCCAAACCTGTTCAAGCATGACAATACCCCTGTGCACAAAGCAAACTCCACAAAGGTTGACGTGGACAAACTCGCATGTCCTACACAAAGCCCTGACTGTGCCCCACTGAATACGTTTGGGATGAACTCAAAACACCGGCCTGCACCCCAGACGTCCTCACCTGACATCAGGGTCTAAATTCTCTAATGAATGATCACAAATCTTCACAGCCACGCTTCTACATCAAGTGGAAAGCCTTCTACAAAGAAGGGAGTTTATTATGACAACAAAGGAGGGATGAATGTGGAATGGGATATTTAAGCACATGTGGATGTGATGGTCAGGTGTCCACATGCTTTTGATCATAAACTGTACCTGCTGGATTTCCTGACATGCAGAATGTTCTCAATCTATGAATTATCTATGCTTTCATCTTGTGGTTACCATGTTTTATTGGTATTGTGTGCATGCTTTTACAGTGAACAAAGTGCAAAATGCTGATCATCTATACAGGTGTATGTACCAATAAACACTCGGATGTTAATTAACAATGAATTGCTTGATGAGAAGGTTTCTATTGTACCAAGCTAGGATAATGTGAAGATCAGATATTTTTCTGTACCATAGGTTATACTTTGTTTTGCAAGACTATCTCACATTTTTGAGAACAATATTCAACTGCTCCCCATTCAACTACTCAGAATAAACACCGTATCATTAATATCGTTGTTGTAGTGTCATTAGTGATATGTTGCCACAATCTGAACACTCTGACCTTCTACTGAACAGTGCTTAAACGATTATTGAGGCTCGGACGTATGCTGCTCGCTCTCCTCTTAATTAGGACAACATCGATCAAGTGATAAATTGCTAGCTGCTGATAAATTTGCATCTCTGTTTTTATAAGTTTTTTTTTTTTTTTTTAAATCCCTGCAGTGCCTCAATTTCCCTTGGCAACAATGCTCCTAAATTTAGAATTTCAGCACTAGATCATGGTTTGAATGCCTGCATGATATTTGAAAATGCAGTTCCGCCTCTGCTCAGCGGTCAGTGCGCTAAATAAATCTTGCTAAATGCAGCCAGAGAAAAATGCTTATTTAGCACTCTTGTTGTGTCCAGAACTTCCATGGAATGGATTATGTCTAATGAATTTGAAGGAATATTAGAGCAATATTTAATACAGAAATGCATAAAAACTAATAAACTAATGTCTTTAAAATGAAATGCAATGTAAATATAAAAAACACTAACTCCAACAATTAATATGAACATAATAGTAATATATTTATACTTCAATATAATATATAATTAAAAATATGATATTATTATATATATTGTTATAAAAATAATAATATAATTCAATTCAATAATTTTGTATTCATTGCAGTTGAGGTGAGTTAGAGCTGAAATTTTTTTTTAAAAATTGTGTTTTAAGCTATTACTGTGATACGAAAAGAGACAAAGGAAAAAATAAACATGTGTATGTGAATATATCTGATTGAGATTAAATTTATGAGAGCTTCTCAACCTGATGCACAGTATGGGCTTCAGCAACTTTCAGGGCTTAGACAATGATTGGCTCTGCTTCTGTGTGCTACTGTAAGTGTGAACAGTGCAAGGCCACCTCATTCCTCGTATCCAGTCTGTATGGAGGTGTTGTGTGTGTGTGTGTGTGTGTGTGTGTGTGTGTGTGTGTGTGTGTGTGTGTGTGTGTGTGTGTGTGTGTGTGTGTGTGTGTGTGTGTGTGATTGTCAGGGAGAAGAAAATGTCTGTCATAGCCCTCAATAATGCCATACTTTGCATAGGGAAAGAATTGAGCAAAAATGAATGAAGAGGCA
The DNA here is from genome assembly GCF_022655615.1 of Tachysurus fulvidraco. Classification (NCBI taxonomy): domain Eukaryota; kingdom Metazoa; phylum Chordata; class Actinopteri; order Siluriformes; family Bagridae; genus Tachysurus; species Tachysurus fulvidraco. The sequence continues at coordinate 8,933,150 of NC_062524.1, read as the reverse complement.
AAGCGAGGAACATAACACAATGTAATGCACCTATTAATTGCAGAGCAGTATGCAGTAATGATTTCGCTCCTGCTGGGGGAAAGTGAGGGCATTGGCTGTTCTAATTGCCACGTAACTCAAACCTTTTGCTCCACTGCCATTTTTAGGAGGTTAAGTGTTACTTTATGGCCTTCGAGGTAAACCCTCCACCTGCAATTTGCTCCTTTGACTTACCACCCCCAGTAATGCACTTTTCTACCTATGCGATTATTTATGCTCGCTGAACCAGTTCAGCTCAACACAATAAAATCTGCTGTAGGAACGGCTGTTATTACTTACAATCTTGACTGTAATACACTACAAAAGTCTACTACAATAATCAGATTTTTCATTTATTCACTTCAAATAAGTGCAACTCTGTTTGCATATGATATTTGGATGCACTGAATGCAAGTGATTTCTCTAATAATGTTGTAATTATAGCTTGTGTATCTGAGTGAAACACAATTTTTGTGGTTTTTTTTGTTTTTTTTTGTTTTTTTTGGGGGGTTTTTTTTTGGACCAAAGTACATACAATTATCATCCATCCATTGTAGTAGCAACACCTCCGTATGCACCTGATCGTTCATTCCTCAGCGTACCATCATATGGTAGCAGAACAATGCATGAAATCACTACAAAGTACTTCGGTTCATTTTAACATGAAATATAAGAATTAAGAGAAAAAAAAACCTGTGATCTCATATTTACATTTATTCATCTAGAAGATGACTTTATCTAAATCGACTAACAAAACAAAGAAATACAAGCAAGGGGATATACCAAGCAAATGCTAATACAAGTCAAGTCATGTCAAAAAACTTTTATTGTCATTTCAAACATATATATCTCATGCAGTACATAGTGATCTGAGACAACATTTTTTCAGGACCATGGTGCTACATAGAACAAAGACAGAGCTACATAGAACAACACAGAGCTAAGGACATACAGTAATAAGTTGGTCCACGCCACATAAAGTGCATCTGTGCAACCTGGTGCAAACAGTGCAAGACATAAGACATTGCCAATAAACAATACAAATACAAGTAGTGCTACTACTACTGTATATAGTAGAATTTTAATTGGGACCCTAGCGGAGAAAAGTGCACAGAGTAGATGTATAAGTGAAAAGTTAGAGAAATTCATATTCAAATTCAAATTTATTTGTATTTTTAAGAATTGACATTGTCTCAAAGCAGTTTTACAGAACAAATATAAAACAAAAGATTAACTATAAAGATTTATATAATACAAAAATTCAAGATTAATATTAGATATATTTAAATGTATTTGTATTTATCCCCAATGAACAAGCCTCTCAAGAAACCTTGAGAGGAACCAGACTCAGATGGGAACCTCATCCTCATTTGGGGGACACTGGAGGTGTGAAGATATACAGTCTGTCATCAAAGACTACATGGAGTTGGCATCTCCTCTTAGTATGTCCGAATACTTCATGAAGCACAGTCCAACTGAAAGAGAAAAGAGAGAAGCAGTGGAGGGGAATTAGCGTAGCTGCTGTTCATAATATTAGCAAGCACTAGATGATAATGTGCATGTATTAGAACACAAGATTATGGGAAGAATTATGTTTACGCATGACTAAAGAGATAAGTTTTTAATCTACGTTTAAACTGGGAAAGTGTGTCTGAGCCCAGAACACTATGTTCATGAAGGTGGCTCTTAGAGTGAGTTTGACTGTGGCATGGTTGCTGCGATCATGTGTGATGGTTTGAGTGTTTCAGAATCTGTTGATCTCCTCTGATTTCTCTAGAGTTTACACAGAAATCTTTTTAGTGCAAAAAAATCTAACATCAGTTTTACAAACAGAAACGCCTTGTACATGAGAGAGGTCAGAGAAGAATGGAAAGACTGCTCTGTATGAGCTTATAGGTCTCAACCGTGTTGAGAAGAAAAGCATGCCGTAATCGGATGGTCAGGCTACGACAGCACAACAAGTTGTACTCCTGAATTACCTGTAACTATATATAGGAAGATTTGATTTCCAATTTTAGCTACCAGCATAACAAACCAGCCTGTCCAGCTAGAAGAACCATGCCATGGTCAAAATCTTTCCCCATTCTGTTTGATTTAAACATTAACTCAAGCTCTTGACTTGAATATGAGTGTTTTAATGCACTGTACTCCTGCAGTATGATTGGCTGATTGGATAACTGCATGAAAGAGGAGGAGTACAAGTGTTCTTAATAAAGAGGATGTTGAGTGTAGGATAAGTGGAATATATATAGCAGCAACCATTTCTAACCACGTATTGCTTTCCCATGTGGGGTTACGGTAATGACCACGAGGTCTTCAACAAGGAAACAAGCAAACTAGAAGACTTCCCTAGTTCAGAAATAAATCAAATAAAATCTTGAATTAACATTTGAATCTTAAGTATTTAAATCTTGAAGTTTTTACATATTATTATTTCAGACCAAGCTGTTTGTATTTTTTATTTTGTTTTATTTTGATAAATTTACTCTGCAACATGTTAATGTTACAGGCACCATGTAACATGCTACGGTGAGAGACCGCTTCTTTATCATTGGATAACTGAGCTGTAGTGTATACAGTGTATTCTGTGTTAAGATGATCAATATTCTCCCTTATGATTATGCCTAACGAAATTAAAGCAGCACCATTTGCATAAGACAGATTGATGAGACGAGGAAGAAGAATTTGCACTCTTAAACTAGGTTCACTTCAGATGTAGTGAGATTTGTAGATGAGATATCATACTCTATTTAAATGGCAATCCTTCATCATATTCCATCATATTTTCATCTCATATATTACATTTTGGGATATCAGCTTTAGAGGAGGTTTTTTCTCTTCCAGTCCTCCTTTTTCAATAAGAGTTTAATCTAAGATGCTTAATTCAGAAGGAATATTGTAAATGACTGAAGTTCTCCCTGTTTAATATGCCATATTATACTGTACTATACTTTGTATAATGGCTGTTATAATAACATACTAATCAGTTCTGGATATATACTCTGAATATCAAGTTGAATGATTATTTATATCGAATTGCATATGCATTTGTATATATTTATATACACCATACGGCATAGAAAAAAAAAACTAGAATATTTTGTGGAAACTTGTCTACTTGAACTAATTATTTTCACGATTATTTTTCAACTTTTTACTCGAGAGTTATGAAATGTTATTATGATGTTATTTTCCTCTCAATTGTAAGTTAATATTATGCAATAGCAAAATAATTTCTGTTTTGAGACCATGTGAATTGTTAATAGCGTTATACAAAAAATGAATTGAAATTTAATTAATATCTCAAAGTTGTGACTTTTAGCTTGTATTTGTGAGGTAGTGTTACTTTGTCCTACTATATATTAGGCTAGTGGCCAGATTTAGTTAAAAATAATATTTCAAGTAGGTTATATTTGTCAATGGAAGTCACAGTTTAACATTATCATACACCCCATGAATTATTATTTCTTATTATCTGAGATTTTAAAGATTTGTCATCGTCTGATATAGAAATGCTAAATGCTATTTTTTTTTATCAATAAAATAGTTTATTGCTTATGGAGTCAACAGTGCATCGAGGCTTGCTTTAACGTTTGTATTCTGAAAGCGTACTTGACCTTAAAATTCTCATGTAAGACCTTGTAGCTTTCAGGGAGAAGGGAGAAGTATACATGTGCTTACTCAAGGGCAGTGCTAGGCGGAGATAAACCGACTCTGTGGGGTGACAGGTGTTATTTGTGCTTCAATTTGCAGCAATCAGACTGTGTGGGTGAGACAGCAGTGTGTTGTAGTGTGAATGGAATCACAATCATTCCTAGAAACAGATTCACCTACCTGTGTGCAGTAGTTTTTTCACCCTTCACTGCCTTTAGTGAATTTCACTGAGCCTGGTGATGGACTTCTTGACTAGCTACAGTGTCTATGTATTCTCACAACTGCTGCTACATCGCAAGGTAAGCACCATGTACAGTACTAATGTAGAAAGCTAGAATAACCCCAGGATTAAAAAAAGCTTTCACTCGTTTTCCTGTCTATATAGAAACCTGTCGTATATATATTTCCGACTGAAGATGAAAGCGTTAATTGTTGCTGAATGCACTTTTTTTTCTCAAAATAAATACAAGTTTAAATTTAACTTTTAACAATTCACATAATCTCAAAGCATCTTTACAGAAGTATAGAAACAGAAGAGAGACAAAAAAAATAATTATAATAATAATTAAGAAGGGGGGCATGGTGGCTTATTGGTTAGCACGTTCGCCTCACACCTCCAGGGTTGGGGGTTCGATTCCCGCCTCCACCTTGTGTGTGTGGAGTTTGCATGTCCTCCCCGTGCCTCGGGGGTACTCCGGTTTCCTCCTCCGGTCCAAAGACATGCATGGTAGCTTGATTGGCATCTCTGTAAAATTGTCCGTAGTGTGTGAGTGAATGAGAGTGTGTGTGCCCTGCGAGGGGTTGGCACTCCGTCCAGGGTGTATCCTGCCTTGATGCCCGATGACGCCTGAGATAGGCACAGACACTCCGTGACCCGAGAAGTTCGGATAAGCGGTAGAAAATGAATGAATGAATAATTAAGAAGAAGAAAAATAAGAATACAAATAAATAAATGAATACATACATATTCATTTAAAAATATTTTTTTAAAATTTAAAATCTCTATCCCTCATTAGCAAGCCAGAAGTGATGGCGGAAGGAAAAATAAGAATTATTTTTATTATTTTATTAATTATTATTATTTGTGGGATGTGGTAGCTCAGTGTTTAAGGTGTTCGAACTACTGATCGGAAGGTCATTGGTTCGAATCCCAGCTAGTCCCACACCTGAGCAAGGCCCTTAACCCTCAATTGCTCAGGTGTATAAAATGAATTAAAAAAATGTAAGTCACTCTGTATGAGTGTCTGCTAAATGCTGTAAATGTAAAAAGGGATGATATGAGGAAGAAACCTTGAGAGGAACCAGATTCAGAAGGGAACCTCATCCTCATTTGGGTGGCACTGGACAGTAAATAATGTAAATGTAAATAATGTCATTTCTACAACAGTTTATAATAGTGCACCTGAGTGCTTCCGAGAAACTAAGAGTTGACCACAAACACAACACTAATCCCGTCTTTAAGTTATTACTCAAATAAAGGTCCTTTATTGTCTGAATCCATCAGCTGCCTTTCAAATGTGGCATACAGTAATTGAAATTGAGCACTAGCTCTAGTATATTAGCAAAGTGAATGTTGGAATATTTTGTGACACTGATCAAATAATTCAACATAATTAACTGCTGGCAGGTTGACCCCAGATGTGATTTACTCAGATTTGGTGATTACTCAGATTTTATTAGCAGACGGACAGTGTCGAATGAAATCTTAATATCTCTCTCTAGTTAAATTCACTTTTTGGAACACATTTTGACCAAAATGACCGGTTTGTCTACTAAAATACTCTAAAGGAAGCACATAATTTGTATAGATTTTACCAGCTGCATGGTTATTTTTACAGCTTTGGAATAACCATGCAGCCGTTTACATCTGTTTGTGTAGTGTGAAAAACAATTTGCATGTCATGTGCCTGTGAAATTCAGCAATAGTGATATTTTGGGAACTGGCTGAATATACAACATTATGATCTGATACTAATAAAGCTGTACCAACAGACAAGAAAAAAACAACCCAGATGCTGCATATTGCATGAAATATGCTATTTTTAAAAGAGGGTACAGTCATTTTAAAGAGAATAAAGAGAAAATAAGAGAAAATCATATTTCCGCACCGCTTTGATAAACTACCGAAAGTTATGAGCAATAGTCGTAACAAGCCCACTTCTGAAAATATGCTAGAAGTTTTTCATAACCCAAATAATTTAATAAAGGCACTGCTGCTGCAGTAGTGTGTGATTTAATGTGACTGTGTAAGCAGATATTGTAATATATGCATCATTCTACACAAGTGCTGCAAATTCACAGTTGGTAAAAGAAACCAAATATTGGAGAACTTCTTTTTCTCTGTCATCTTAAAGATGATTATAGCCACTAAATAGTTTTATCTAATTTTTCTTTTCTAAATGTCAAATGATGAGGATTTCTGCATTTATATTCACTTGCTGATAAAATTATATATGCAACATGGGCATAACTAAAATAATAAACATTGAAATCTTTTTTTTTAAGTGTTTGCAGTTGTGACCTCAATTTCAGAAAACCTGCTTCCTTTCAGATGGTTGTTGGCTGAACCGAAATCTTTCGTCTTGCTTATTTTCTTTTCATTTTTTTTCATTACAGTTTCTGCAGTGGGTTACGTTTGATGCGCTACCCATGCGCTCCGCTCTTTGTATATTTCCTGCCCTTTTTCTTCAAATTGCTTAAAACATACTGTATACAGGTATATGTTTACAAAACCTGACTTTCTCTACTGACACAAATATGTCAAAATTTGTTGTATTATAGTTTATAGAAGGCAGCTGTTTTATAATCACACTCTCTGGTGTAACCAAGGAGTTTTTAATCACCACTCTGACCTCTGGCTCGCTCACAAGAGATATATTTAAAATGTAGAATAATTTGAATAATAATGTTAGATTGAAAAATGCTATTCAATTATAATTTGATAGCAAACAAACAAACAAACAAATAAATAAATAAATAAATAAATAAATAAATAAATGGATTAATTAATCAATAAATATAAAAAATAAATCCAGATATAGAAGTGCTTGAGTGAAAAATATTAATATATTATTTGATTATTATTATTCTTTTTTTCTACATTATTTTGTAATATATAATGCAAAAAATATATTATTTTCTCTCTCTTTTTTTGGCAATATTTAGTAGTGAACAACATATTTATCGATTTAAAAAAAAATTCAACTGTCATTAAACACTAAACTCTGTGAATGTATCAGCGCTAAATTTATCCATTGTTAAACATTTTCCTGAAGTTAATTAAATACTGTAAATAGACACATTTCAAGCTACTGTCTGAAAATAAATATCTGCTTCACTCTGTAGAACTTTCTGCAACTTAGCAGATGCTCCGGTGTGATGGAGAGAGCAGATGACTCCTGGAGAGGGAAGAAGGGAGGGGCAGGTGCCTGGCTTTTTCTCTACAGCTCTTGATGGAAATGAATAAACATCTCTGCATGAACACGCGTGGCTCTGCTGGGCTCCTGGCTCTGTGTCACTGTCAACACTGACTGGCTCATTCATCACCCCATGTCCTGTTCACTATTTAGTAATGACAGAAACAGGACATATAAAATAATTAACGTTTTACAATATATCTTTATTCAGGTCGTTACTAATATAGTGATTTACAAACATCAGGATTTTTTTAAAGCACTTTTCATGCTCATTAGATATAATGAACAAGATACACTTAACGTTTCTTAAGTTACAGATAACTTGAGATTTGTTCCAATTTTGTTAATGCAAATATATTTTATGAGGCATTCGGACACGTACAGAACACAAGACATTAAAGAATTCCAAAATCAATAAACACACCGAACATACAAATGGTGCAATGACTAGCAGATAGATATATTATAGAGCTATTATTATTATTATTATTATTATTATTATTATTATTATTATTATTATTATTATTATTATTATTATTATTATTATTATTATTATTATTATTCAGTTTCCTATTTCAAGTCAAACAAAAGGCACGATACAAATGCAGCTGAAAGGAGATAGAAGTAAAGGAGGATAAAAATAAAATCTCATCTCCTTACACTCTCAGGTTTTCAGCTCTGTTGACCTCAACAGGTTAATTCTTCTAGCCAAGATGGTAGTGAGCCAAACAGTCAACAACAGCAACGATACAGGTGAGATGCTGTGATGCAATGAATCTCTTTCTCTCTCTCTCTCTCTCTCTCTCTCTCTCTCTCTCTCTCTCTCTCTCTCTCTCTCTCTCTCTCTCTCTCTCTCTCTCTCTCTCTCTCTCTCTCCACCCTCTCTGTCTCTTTCATAATTTATGTATTTTTCATGTTAAGTTTGAAATTAAATCATAATCAAAAGGTGCTCTCAATCTTGCTCTCTCTAACTTCTGCTATGCTTAGATTTGTATTTTTTTATATTTTTAATTTTATTTAAAATATTTAGTAACATATGCTCATTTGATACCACATACATGTGCTCTTTATCAAATTCTAACCCCAGACAGATCACTTCCAATATGCCATTACTCATTTAACCACACTTAAAACAGCATCTAGATTCCTGTTTCCAATTTGCCTTTGCTAAGTATAATTTTCGCAAATGAAGTGATCACTCCGATGGATATGTAATGAAATAAACAGCTTTGGAGAATTAATGGTCTACAGGCACAGCTTGGCTATATCATGAAAAACAACAAACACAAGTGAAAATGAAGGGGACTAAAACATTGGGCTGGGTTTTTACATTTATTGCATGACTGTTCATTTGAGTTTGAAAACATTTAATTGGAAAATGATGATATCATTATATCAAAGTTAGTTTGCATATTCATACTGTGTACCACAGGCCACTGTACTGGGTTCACTTCTGTTCTCACTCTATATACTGTATCATCCTTAGGAAAACTATCATGAGCATGGAATCCACCCAACACCACCTGAAGATGGGTTGAAAGCTAGTGGAGAGAACTTATACCGGGTTAAACGTGAGTTGTTTATTTAATTTACCATGCTGGGTTTAGAATACTAGAATTCACAACCAACCCAAGTATGAGTATGAAGATTAATGGGTTAAATAATGGGACATATGAGTATGGATTAATGGGTTAAATCCTGAAAAACTGCACAGCTCAACTTTTGTTCATTAACATGTTTACACGCTCTGTTCATAATCTACCTTCAGAGAATGTATTTCTGACTACAGTCCACATGCCACAGTACAGTTTCTAAAATAATTCCAGGTAGTGTGGCACCAAGAACCACACCATGAATTGTTACAAAAACCACCTACTGTAGGAAGCAGCATTTCTGAGGGCATGAACATCAGAAATGCTGTGAACAGTGAGCGAATCACCAGATTAGTTTGAGCTGACTAGAAGTCCGTGGTAACTCAAATAATCACGCTATACATCTGTGGTAATCAGATAAGCTTCAACAACATGCCAAACTTTGAGATGGATGAGCTACAAGAAAAGAGTCTGTCAGCCAAGAACTGGAATCTGAAGCTCACCAACACTGGACTGAAAAAGGCCAAGGGAAGGTTTTCAAATCTTTAACTGTTTGGAGAGTTTATGCACAAGTATGTCAGCCTGTTTCCTCAACGCTAACCACCATTTCACCACTTTATTTGCAAAGCTGGTCACAGATTTCACAGTCACAGTTTGTCACCTGTAAATCACTTTTCACCAGAAAATAACACGTTTTAGTTAATCAGTCAGCAGCACTTCATATTCAGCACAGACCTACTTACTTAACCCAAGTTGTGAAGATACCAGATATAAAAAAGTGCCAAGGATACTATGAGAGCGTGGTACTTCACTTCTGTAGTAGTGACTTCTGTTTCTGTTGCAGTAGAAAAATGTATCCTAAGAATTAGTTACAGCAGATCAAGAAAATAAAAAAGCTTCTGATTTCAGAAAACAAAATATTCCTGTAGTAAATTAATCCTGTAGCAACAATAAACATCACGGCATATAAGACAAATACACAAAACACAAATCTAAAAATGGAAATAAAAGAAAATAATCAGTAAATATATATGCAATTAAGTTTTATGTCTGCGAGATTAAAAATAAATTGTTTATCTTATAGTAGCATCTTAATCGTAAGAGTATTTTATTCAGGTCAGTGAAGAAGATGATAATAATTAATGAATTAATCTGCACTACAAACCGCCTTCCTCCAATCCGTGACCGTTATTTCTTATTCTTCCGTCAATATGAAGATTTATTGCACTATTCGTATCCCTTGTGAAAGTACAAAATGCTTCCGAAGGTTAAATGTATGTTCAATGCATGCTCATTTTGTATGTCCATAAAGACACAATGTCCATAAAGACACATCAGTTCAGATCAGTTCGCATTCTTGCCCTTGTCTGATCGGATCGCCGGCTCCTGTCTATCTCATTCCTCTTCATCTCACATGCTTTAGCTTCTTTTGATCTGTGGCGAGACCCCATCAAACGCTCCAAAGAGACTGTGACAGGTTTAGGCCAGAGTTCACAACAAATATTCTGTTGCCTACAATGGTTTGAAAAGCCTCTGCTGATTGTTATGGTCTTGCAGAAAAAAAGAAATGAATGAATGGACATCTTGCTCTGTCAGCATGTATCCTAGAAAGGAAACAAAGCTTAATATATTTTATTAGCAGCAATGGCAGACATGGATGGGATTTATGGAATAAGACCAAACAGCCCTGTAGATAAATACAGTTTTTCTTGTTAAAGTAATGAAGCTATTTCACTTGGATCTTTGATCATCTTTGTAAATATCTGTATTTGTATGCAAATCTAAACCCAGACTGGACATTTCCTTTTAACCTTATGTTTTCAGAAACACTGGAAATATCGGTGGGGAAAACCAGAGAGATAGAAATGCCACCACTTGTCAGCATGATCTGCGAATTATGTCTCTGAAAGTTAACAGCTCTCCCGAGATAACTAGAGATGTGTTCAAGTATTTCTCACTTGGTTCAATTTCTTACAATATAAACAAAATATTTGTCTGGATTAAACCACTTTGACCAGGCAGTTACTAAGAATGCATGAAAACACACAGTAAGTACATGTACATGTACATGTTCAGCATCAGATATTCATATTATTCCACATAGTCTTTGTTCATACCACAAGCTTCATATCTAATTCCTCGTAGCCACATGAGAGCTTCTGATCAGGTGGCTTTTTTTTTTGTTATATCCCACAGATTGTCCCCATGCACATCACCAGTCTTAACCAGATGACTGATATTCCTATCTACATCTGTTTAGAAAATATTTTTGGTTCGATTTCAATAATGTGTTCATATACAGTTGATTCATTGATTTTATTATCTCTAGCTGCTGCACTGGCAAATTTTTTTCAAGAAATTAAAATTGATAAATCAATTTAAAAGTAATTTATTCAGATCAATCCATGTATATACAGGCATACTGTATAAAGAGAAGCTGCACCATTAAAATTTTTCAAAAGATATATAATTTTTGACGTGTTTTTTCCCTCCGGTCCATATAACATGAAACAAACTAGTTGCAAACTACTTAGAATCTAATTACAAACAAATTTGGAGTAACTTTTTCTTTTCCCTCTTTTTACCAGTAAGAATCACACTACAAGCCCTACACTTGTGAATAAAATTTAATAAGTATAATGTTCATTTGTGGTGTTACCTCTTAGGACATATTTGTTCTCTCTCTCTCTCTCTCTCTCTCTCTCTCTCTCTCTCTCTCTCTCTCTCTCTCTCTCTCTCTCTCTCTCTCTCTTTTCCCTGTACTTGGTCATAGCTGGGACCTGTCATGATTGATCCTCAGCTCTGATTGGAATTTGAGGGTGTGTGTGTGTGTGTGTGTGTGTGTGTGTGTGTGTGTGTGTGTGTGTGTGTGTGTGTGTGTGTGTGTGTGTGTGTGTGTGTGTGTGTGTGTGTGTGTGAGTGTGTAAGCTGTTTTGGGGCTTTTTTTTAATCTAGCTCAGACATTTTTATTGTTTACTGATTACTTTGTTTGATTTTTATTTATTTTTTTGTTGGAATTAAAACCAATGCAACTGGAAGTTTTTGGTTGTAACTTGGTTCTTTTGGTTGTATTTGGTTAATATTTGTAACACTTATTTTTCATTTTTTATATGTTTGAGATTTATTGTTAATTTGGAAAGGGGTTGGTAGTGCGGGGTGCTATTTCTTTTTGATCTTGTTTTCCCCTGTTTGTTGGTAAGGGAGTTGAAGTCTTCAAACCATCCAGCAATTCTTGTATGAGAATAAGTGTGCTCTGTTATCTTTGAGTTGAGTTGCATGTCGAGATTCTCTTTTTGGTGACGGGATTGGAGTTGAGAGGTGGATCCTCACACACACACACATACACACACACACACACACACACACACACACACACACACACACACACACACACACACACACACACACACACACACACACACACACTACACCACCTTTTTTTTTATTCTGTTACGCATCACTCCATGCTTAGACTCTTTTTTTTCTTGGCATGTAACAGAAAGGATGAAAATTTATTCTCAGTCCAGCACTGCTATATAATGACTTGAACACAAAACTCCATGTAGCTCCTTACTGCCTTTTAAAATGTTTACTCTAGGACAGGCTGCCTGGCCACTACTGTACCAATTCCTACTTCTTTTCCATTTTGTGGGCTTTGACTTTAATATTTCATAAATCCAATTCCTATATTTATTCTCTGCATGTAGCTGGATGCCTGCATTTCAATGAATACAGATCATCTTTTTTTTCACTTATACATTTTACACATATAGTTGCTCATTAAATAAAAATACACACATTTTTGACTCTTCACACACCCCTGTATAACCAGTTCTCATGCACACAAACCCTCAGAGCTATGTACAGTTACTCACACAGCCTTGGAATACACCAAATGGTATACACAATATAATATCATGGTATATACAACATGGTATATACAATAGCATCCAATAAATTGTTCATGGTTCATTCATGGCATTTTGCAGACACCTTTGTCCAGAGCGTTGTACAAAAGTGCTTTGAAGTCTCTATCAATGAATATATTAACACTGGGTCACGAGATTAGAGATTTAGGATACCATCAACCTAAAAATCTGTTCAGAATTGAAAATAAATGCTAGTTTAAGTGTTTCAGGAAGATATAGGCCAATGGCCAGGGACTGGGGCATATAGTGGAGGTTCATTCCACCACTTCAGTGCCATAACAGAAATGAGTCTTGCTATATTACCTACATTTTACCCTGAGAGATTGTGGTACCTGCCGAGCAGTTCTAGTTAGATTGGAGGGAGTGAGGTGCAGTGTGAGGAGCAGTGTGGAGTGAGTAGTAGTCTGGAGTAGGTCATTTAGCATGACCTCAGAATCTACTGTGTATGCCTTTCAGGTTTTGTGCAAATCCATAAAAGCAATAATGAGTTGCAGTTGGTTCAGTAAATTAGGTTCTGCATCCTTGGAGCTGATTGGCATGTGGAGGCCATATTGTTTACACATGTCAACATGTTTTTGATCATTATTGAGATGCACAATCTCCTGAGAAGTTTCATGTCAGGGGAATTCTGCACCATCTGAATTAATAGTTATTCAATGTCTTTTGTGCTTTATGTTTTCTTTAGTGCATAATAATAATAATAATAATAATAATAATAATAATAATAATAATAATAATAATAATAATAATAATAAAAGAAGAAGAAGAAGATGACGAAGAAGAGTAGCCCAAATTAATACAGAAAGACAACTATTTATACATTTATATATCTAAAATGTGACCTTCTTTGTCTATATAACTGATCTGAAGAATATCTATCAGTTATATTACAGATACAGAATGTCACAGAGAGAGAGAGAGAGAGAGAGAGAGAGAGAGAGAGAGAGAGAGAGAGAGAGAGAGAGAGAGAGAGAGAGAGAGAGAGAGATGCTAGGCTATAGTAATTAGGTGGGGCCTCCAAAAATCCCAAAAGCTGTTGGAATCAAATTGCATTTAAGGTGGTTATAAAGGCAATGAACAGGTACAAGTTTATATTATCTAATATTTATATTATCTAATGTTATCACATAATATTAATAAAAGCAAACATATGAACTGATGATCTTTTTTTCACTATTAATATCTCTTCATACAGTGTTTGACTATTTTTACTACTTGAAATGACACTTTAAAAAAAAAAAATTATTAAAGAACAACAATCGTTACATATGTATAAATGTCACTGAAGAATGCCATGGATGTTGTGATGAACATTATTTCCAAACTGGGAGCCAAAGTTGGGAGAGACGACTCTGTGCTCGCTGTAGTTACATTTAAACTTGTGCAATGTTCGCAAATTGAGTTAGTTCCTGTTCCCTCTAAGGTTAAAGCAGCCGTTCTTTCGCCAGTCTCTCTGAAAGGAAGTCAGCATGATAATGCTACAGCATACCTAGACATCCTATACAATTATGTGCTTATATATAAAACCACCAACTGGTGTGAAGGTCAGATGTCCACATACTACTGGCCCTATAGTTGTATATAGTATAGTATGGCTGTTACTAGACAATTATAATATAATCTAATGAATATAATCATATTGAGCACATTGATATTACAATTGTGATTAAGAAAACTGTGATTAAAATTACAGCCAGCACTAGAAAATTAATCAGCACCTTCTGACAATCAGAATTCAGCAGTAGTAGTAGTGTGTTATCATAAAAAAACGATTAATAATAACTTATTAATAATATCAAACTGATTAATAATAACAAATAATTAATAACTAGTCAAATTTTACAAGCTAATAACCATCTCTTGGTAAAGGACAGATGTATTTACTCTGCTTTTCGTATTATGAAATGCTATTTTAACCTTAGACTCCAAATTGTCACATACAAATTTTATGAACACTTCATCCCTGGAATATAAAGAACTGATTGCAGACACAGTGTTAAACTTTGCAGGAATGCTGTGAACCTGTTGTTTTTTTGGACTGAGTTAATTGTAGTGTGATGAGTTTAAACTGAAAGAAATACAGGGATGTTGAGACAAACCGATTAAAATGCAGTCTGTGTAGCCGTTCTGAGGCAGAGAGCAGACACACACTCCCTACTGAGACCATTCAAACACATGTGCTGAGACTAGCCAAAATGTCAGCACCATCACATATCAAACTCTTAGGGACTCTTAGGTGTGAGAGTAAATTTGCTGGATTTCGTAGCATAAATCTCAATAAGAAGAGAATTGTGTTCACTAATCAAGCTGCTAGGAATTATCATTCATTGCATTTTGGATGAACTGGATTATGTGATCATTTATACATTCGTGCAAATTTGTAAAACCATGGTGGAAATCGTTTCCATCAGTATTGCAATCAGTGTGATTAGGTGTCTTTAATTTATGAGCTTCCTCACATGCAGTACATTACTAAATCCATTAACAGTATCAAACAGTGGCTGCCTTACAATTATTGGCAACTTGGAAAACCTTTAGTCCCTTAGCAACAAACTTTTATGCCCCTAGCAACAAAAAATGCCTAGCAACTGTCAGGATCTAGCCTGGACTTTTTGACATGTGTTTTTTGTATAAGTTTTGTGTTCACGTGTCTGTGCCCTGCCCTTGTCTATTCCTTCCAACCTCAGCACACCTGTCCCTTATGTGTTTAATTGATTTCCTTATTTATTTAGAATCTTCGTCTTTGTTTTGTCTCAGTAATGTCTTTGTGGTCTGTGTCTTGTTTTTGAGTTTTGGTTTTCATTTCCCCCCAGTGTTTCCCAGTTTTGGTTGTGTTGTGTTTTGATTTAATGATTCTTATGTTTTTAGCTATCCCCGCATTTAGGTCTGAATTTTATGAATGAAAACATGACCGCTTCTCTGACAGCAACAAATCTAGCAACATTTTGGACATATGTTAGCGACTGAGACTGGACTTAATGTGGCTCTCCAGCTTGTATAACCAATTACCTACCAATCACAAATCACGAATCACTGAACACTGTTGTTTCAAATGACCAATCACTGAACACAGCTGTTTCAAATGACCAATCACTGATCACTGCTTTTCCAAATCACCAATCACTGATCACTGCTGTTCCAAATCACCAATCACTGATCACTGCTATTCCAAATCACCAATCACTGATCACAGCTGTTCCAAATCACCAATCACTGATCACAGCTGTTTCAAATTGACCAATCACTGAACACCATTGTTTCAAATGACCAACCACTGATCAATTTTCTTGACAATATTCCCAAGTAATAAACGTTAACTCTATTATAATTTCCAGTATAACTTTATCCCTATTTCACACTACGCACTGACACTACTTGAAGATTGATACTTCTTCTTCACTGTCTTCAGAAACTCTTCCTTAATCACATGACCTGTTTTGATATGCAAATAATCGGCATGACTCAAAGAATATGCAAACTAGTCTACGATGTTATCTTCGAATGACTTTGAGCATGTGTTTGTTACAGTCCCATGAAAAGATCTTGGCAACACTAATGGCACACATATGTACACACACAGGCAAGACTAGATATCAGATGGTGGCAACATATGGAAAAAAAATCTTTCTAAGCTGTTAATATTCCTACAAATGTTTGAGATCAGGAAGCTTGTTCATATAATCTACCCCTGACTGTATACCAGCATAAGAACACTGCATTTTAGCCTATTATTTCTATTTCTGAGAGGTTATTGTTTTTTTATTGTCTTGATTTCTTAGATATTAACACGTGCAAAAATAAGCTTACAATTTAAAGCATTGCGTAATGTTTCACATTTCTTGTCTTCTTTTAGCTGTGAATTCTTTATGGTAAAAAGGTGAGGTACAGTCAAGGTTTTATTTCAATGCCTTAATGAAATAAAAATGTTATTTTAATATCCCAATATCTCTCTCAGCAATTTTGAAAATTTATGGTTGTCATTCGGGCTTTGAAGAGTTCCACACATCACAGCCATGTATTAATTCAATTCATGCTGCATATGTTAATGATAGTCATAAAGTTAAGAATCCAATTGCACATTTGACGGGAACTGAAACTTTCAACTTGAGCTTTGAGCCAGTGTTTGACAGAAGTTTGATATGAAAGTGAAATAGTCATTGAGAGGTTGATTGTACATTCACAAGGTTCCCTACTGATTGAATCAAAGAGTCTCAGTGCCTCATTCCTTTATGCACATTCAGTATCAGTCTCCGCTAAATAGCCTCTAGTCATTTATGTGAATGTGCTAGATTTATTGAAACGGCTTGCTGTTAAGAGCCAAGGTTCAAATTTCAGCCTGTAGATCTACAATTGTAATATATAGAAGTGATTGTTTCAAAAATGGTTGCAGGGTGTAGTGATCTCATTGGGTTGGTGATGTCTCCAAATGTAAAGAATTACTGTTAGTTTTAGTCTTTCTAAGAAACAGAAAAATGAGGTACAAAAGTGGATTAAATATCTCTTAGTGAAGAATAGAAGTTTACATGTCAAAAAATAAAAACTCTACAAACAAGAGGGTAGAAAAAAACGTAGATACGACAAAAAAAATCTTTAAAATATTACGAAACAAAATGGGTGTGACTACTAAAATCTCAGAAGGTAACAACTAACAATGTCCTCTTATTATGCGTCTTTGGCAAGCTTTAATGACTCTCTATTGTAAAGATCATCTGCAAAAGACAGCCGTAACAAAAGCACACAACGTTTACGGGAAGTTATTTTCCGTCTACATGCTTTGTTACTTTTTTCCAACTTTTTAATTTATTGTTCAAAGCTAAAAATTCTAAGCTGAATGTGTGGCAGAAATCCTACCTCTTATTCTATATCTTCTTAGAAAGGATGAAATTTGCATTTGGATGACAGCATTTTCCAGAGCGACTCACATTTATCTTCTTTATATAACTGAGCAGTTAATAGTTAAGGGCTTTGCTCAAGAGCCCAACAATAGCAGCTTGGCAGTGGTGGGATCTAAACTTTTGAATAGCAGTCCATCTTACCTACTGAGCTACCGCATCTCTGAATTATACTGTATACAATATATATTGGCCATGTGCCTTTGTTTATCTTCCTCGTCATGTATCTGCCCCGCCTTCGTCTGCTCCTCCCTGTCGCCACACCTGATCCATATTGTGTCATCATTGTCTTTTATATTTGAGTGAGCCGCGTTGCCGATGGCAGCGCGGAATCATTAGTTACGTTTACCCTTCGTTATGTCTAGTCATTATCGTCTTTTTCTGTCTTTGTCTTCATTATTTATTAAAAAAATAATGATTTGAAGCTATCCTGCATACGGGCCTGTCTCCTTCCATCTTGGTTGTGACAGAATGATTCCGCCTTAAATCTAAGACCCAGCAGGATAGCTTCCAGCTCAGACCGGCTTTTTTTATTCTCCCCTGGACTGTTCCGTCAGTCCTTATGATCCTTTTTCTTTTTTCGGTGACATCACTCTGCATTTTTTCCGGTGAGGGACGCGGCGCCACTTCCAGTTCCATCCGAGGAGGATGTCGCTTCACTTCTTCCACGGGGGGTGCTGCAGGCCCATGGCGGAGGACCTTTCCCAATCTCCCACCCTTCGTATTCTGGTCATCAGGACGTGTGTCAGGGTTATGCGCGGCCCTTCAGCTCGGCTGTAAATGTCGCTCGGCCCTTCAGCTCGGCTGTAGACGTCACTCGGCCCTTCAGCTCGGCTGTGGACGTCGCTCAGCCCTCTGCTCGGCTGTGGACGTCGCTCGGCCCTTCAGCTCGGCTGTGGACGTTGTCCGGCCCCTCTGATCTGCCTTGCTCCCCCCACCTACCTCGTAGTGTGCCTTGCTCCCCTCACCGGCCTTGTCGTGTTCCTCGCTCCCCCCATCTGCCTTTGCCGTGTTCCTCGCTCCCCCCATCTGCCTTTGCCGTGTTCCTCGCTCCCCCTTCTGCCTTCGCCGTGTTCCTTGCTCCCCCCTCTGCCTTCGCCATGTGCCTCGCCCCCCTCTCCTGGACCTTGTCAGGGTTTGGCTCTCGGGAGCCGTGCCTCAAGGAGGGGGTGTGGGGGGGGGGGGGGGTTACTGTCAGGACTCAGCCCGGACTTTTGGCCACGTGCCTTTGTTTATCTTCTTCGTCATGTGTCTGCCCCTCCTTCGTCTGCTCCTCCCTGTCTCCACACCTTATCCATATTGTGTCATCATTGTCTTTTATCGTTAGTTACATTTACCCTTCGTTATGTCTAGTCATTGTTAAGTGTCGTCATTTGTATTGTTTCAGTTATCGTCTTTTTCTGTCTTTGTCTTCATTATTCATTAAACCCCATTCATTTGAAGCTATCCTGCATACAGGTCTGTCTCCTTCCATCCTGGTTGTGACAATCTCACATATGACTTATTTTGAATATTCTAGCATGTACTTGTGATGCTGAGCATGTAGATTCAGCTCAAGGTGATTGGATACCTCCAACCTTGTCTTGTCTATGCGTATGCATCATTTAAACATCTAATTTGGAGGTTACATTTAAATATTTATCAGATGCTCTAAGCTAGAGTGACTTGTCATGACAAAATGTACAGCTGGAGAAGCAACCAAACAAAACACCAGGAAATGTCGTGGAAAAAATATAGGATAAAAAGAAGTGCTGTAATAGTGGAAAATAATAAGGTCAGGAAACAGTTGTACACAGATTCAAAATTATACTGTGGAATTTATTTAACACCAGTCAGGCAAACAAAAGCGCGAGACTTTGCTCAAAACAATAGACAGGTTAAGGGTCAGGGGATCGGCAAACAGACACAAACTAGAAAAGACTAATGAGCTCATGATAAACAAGCAAAACAAGCAAAAGCAAAACAAGAAGACAAAAAAACAGAGAACAAAGGATTTGAATTGTCACAGACATAATAGTGGAGCGAGACATCGCTATAGATTGTTTGTGTATTCAGGTTATTTATGGTAGTGTGACTGATTCTAGAGGAGTCCAAAAAGTAATCTGGAGATTTTCTGACAAGGTAATGAATCAGGAAGCTGAGATTTTCTGACAAGGCTGAAAACTGCATGCATGTCATTCAGAAAACAAATCCTGCTAGAATATTTCTTATTCTGATAACAATTTTAATTAGTCATTTTAATCAGTAATTACCAGGAAAGGCTCTGGACAAAAATAAAATAGTTACTGAAGATGAACTTGAGTAATGCATGAAAATCAATGCATGACATTAAAATGACATTTTAAAAAGTGAACCAAGAAAATAAGTACATATTTGATATCCTTAATATCTACTCATAATATCTATGAATTGTTTAATTTGTTTAAATTTAAAGCAAATATATTTAGTGATGTGTTATTGATATTACTTACCTTAATGCCTTACTTTTATGACAGTGCAATAATCAGGCATGAGGTGTTGGATATGTTAAGCAGTAAAATTCTAAAATTATTAATATTAGATACTGGAGTTTTTGCCAGAGAGAGAGAGAGAGAGAGAGAGAGAGAGAGAGAGAGAGAGAGAGAGAGAGAGAGAGAGAGAGAGAGAGAGTGGTGAAAGAGAAATCAAACAGACATACAGACAGAAAGAAAGAAAGAAAGAAAGAAAGAAAGAAAGAAAGAAAGAAAGAAAGAAAGAAAGAAAGTAAGAAAGAAAGAAAGAAAGAAAGAAAGAAAGAAAGAAAGAAAGAAAGAAAGAAAGGAACAAAGTCAAGTGAAATGTCAGGCGATGGATGTGCCTTTCCTCTTGAATCCCTTCGAGTCTGTAATTAAGGAAAGTTCAAATAGCTCATGATTGATGCCTATGACCTGGGACCTGGCTGCAAACCCGAACATTAATATTTCAATTTTTTCCCATTAATTTAATCAAATTTCATATGCTGATTTAAATTGGCCACACTCTTCCTTCATGAGTTGACTTTAATCCCAGCCTAATTACTAATTATACGGTCAGAGGATGATTGAACCAATCCTTTCAGCTCAGGGCCAATTTGCCATCTCTGATGTCAAGGACATTTTTACGCTTGATGTCTTCCATGTTTTGTGGACAAATGGATTTTTATCAAAGAGTCTGTGCATGCTGGTCTTTGTTTTCATTAATAACAAACCCTATCATACATCTTATATCACACTCAAAAGAGAAAAAAAAAATCAGTGTTTTAAAATTGCGATCAAATTATAAAGGTAAAAAATGACCCTAAATATTAATGATTTAATTAAAATTTAATTTCAAGGTGAATAAAACACCCTGAATAATTTTGTATGTTCTAATAACTCTCAGTTTGGTCAGAAGATTTAATAAATACAGTGCTTGTGTATGTGTCCCTCTCTCGGCTTCTCTATATTAATTAATTACAGTACGTGTGCACTTGTAAATGTCAGCTTAATTATTCCCTGAGTTTGGATCGTGCTATCTTTAATGATCGAATAATAACAAAATCGTTAAGACATGAGTGAACCTTTGTATCAGCTAAGAAGTTTTCTTGTTTGTTTTTATAATAAAAAAAGCGATATCACAATATTATATATTGTGTTTCTGTGTGAAGATGTTAACTCTAATCGCAGTTCAGTATTAGTATAGTAGGTATATGTAGTGCATGCTTTTCAATGTGAGCTATCAAACCTAGATGGCATCTTCTGTTGTTTATCATGTACTGCATTTATTTTTACTTTATGTTAATGAATAACTTTAAACCCATTGAAATTTTAATGCTCCAGATGTGCGATGTCTCCTTCAATGCTGATTGTCTCCTCTATCTAGAAAAAAGCTTTAAATTGTATTTGGGGATGTGGGATGTGGTAGCTTAAGTGGTTAATGTGTTGGATTACAGATCAGAAGGTTGGGAACAGTCCACGAAGCTGCCACTGCTGGGCCCCTGAGCAAAGCCCTAAGGCTTAGTTGTATAAAATTAGCTAAAAATCTAAATTTTATTCAGGTTTATTTGTCAAGTGTGCTCACACACACAAGGAATTTGTTTGTGTATAGGAGAGTGTGCTTACAGCAGCTCTCCTAAACACAGTGTAAAATATATATACTGTATATATAAATAATATATATACAGTATGACATTATACCAGTGGATTTTTTTTTATAGATGTGCCTAGTAAGTATTACAATTGTGAATAATGTACATTTAAAAACTTGAGAAAAATTGAATATATATATATATATATATATATATATATATATATATATATATATATATATATATATATATATATATATATATTCTAGAAAAAAATACTCTATGTAAATGCACATTATATTTATTTTAAATGTGAATTGCTCAGAATTTTTTTTTAAATATTTAAAAAACTGGAAAAACCTTACACTGTCCAATATCAGTAATCCTGTGCCCGGTCCAGCTTCAGAGTCTTGTTGAGTGGAGCAGAAACCGATGTTCACTTCCGCTGCTTTTCTGCTCATCACCGGTGTAAAGAGCAGTTATTTCATCAACAGGGACTGTCTACTCAATGAACTGCTGCTCACTGCATGTTTTTCTCCACACCATTGTGTTTAAACTCTATAGACTTATTTCATTTTATGTGAAGATCCCAGAAGACCAACAGTTTCTGATACTCTAGTGTATTTAGAACTGAAGGTCTTCACCTGTATCTGCATGATTTCATACATTGCTTACCTGCTGCCACGTGATTAGCTGATTGGATAATTGCATAAAAATGCAGATGTTCTTTTAAAGTATGACGTAAAAGAACACACAATAATTTAGCTACTGCAGCCGATTTCCATGAACTCAGATCTCCATGAACTCTTTTTTGCTGTTTGACGAAGCCATGAAAGATATTGATATACAGTATATCTGAATGTTATCTTTAAAAACATTTTTCTTTTTAACTTATTTTGATATTGTACTTAATGTTACTAATACACACATCACTTGCACATCACTTGCACACACATGCACATCACTATCGCTAACCCACTATACAGTACATACAGTGCACTGTGGGAATTAACATTAACAGTGTTTACTGGCTGTCTGTTAATGACCTGATATTGAATACATTGCTTTATGTTAACGTGTTGTTTTTATTAAATTTGAGCAAGTTAAGTTTTTTGACTTAATTGGAAAATTAAATTAAAATTCAATTGCCTTAAATAGTTGGTTAGTTGCTAATTTTTAAATATAAATATTTCTCAGCAGTGATATCTGGATTAAAAATTAGAATAATGAATCTAATCAAATAAATGAATTGTAATTTAAACATTTAATAATTCCAGGTGATTTCGTGTTGCCAGTAATAAAGGAACAGCTCAGTGGATAGAGACATGAAACATGAGCAGAGCCTATATACAAAAAATAACCATGGCAACATAATATACGGGAACAAGGTCTCTTGAACCTACTGCTCCATTGTGTCTCTCTCTACAGGTTGCATTTCCAGAGCATTTAAATTAGATTCTGGCCAATTTTTCCACAACAGGAAGTGACCATGGCTGTCTAGAGCATGGTGACACATGGAGCTGAGGCTGTTTAATGGAAATCTGCATGTAGACAAACAGCCATCGAATTAAACTGTCTTAATATGTATATTGAAATCATTATGGATGCTGCCTTCAAGACCAACTATGTGCATTAACAGCTATTAAACGATAATTGACTGCTTTTGTTAGACAGTGATTGGGAAATAAAGTAAACAAATAAATTATGGTTATAGGCTTTTACAGAACAGAAATTAAGAACGCTATGGGTCCCTTTTAAGTGGTAAGTGATTTGATTATGCCAATTCATGCGAATAGTAATTTGCAGCACACTAATATTTTTTCATTTGTTTACAAACATGTTTACAATCAGCAATCTGCTAACAACATTAAACAGGAACCGTCATATTAACGTTCACCGTAAGTAAACATAACGCGTACCGTTTCACACGCAGTGTTTGAAATAGATAAACCAAGCACATTGGCAGAGTCTTGCAGAACAAAGTAAAATTGCATGACATTGCACCTGTGAATTGCACAAGCCAACCTGTGACATCATGCAAACTTGAAACCGTGAAAAGTATCGAAAAATTTAAGCCACATTCCTTATGTGGGGAAAATTTTGCATGGAAAATAAAAGATCATGTAGAACTCATGTGGAAATCCATTATATGTGGAATGTGTGAAACAACATGCAAAGGAATCACAGAATTATTCACGTGACAGTAATGTGACTATAAGGGAGAGTATTTTGGGATATTTGTGCGTTTCTGAGAGAGAGAGAGAGAGAGAGAGAGAGAGAGAGAGAGAGAGAGAGAGAGAGAGAGAGAGAGAGAGAGAGAGAGAGAAAGTGAGAGAGAGATCCCTGCAGTAGTTAGTGCTCAAAGTTCTACTTGCTTCCTTCATTCTAGTGTGTGTGTGTGTGTGTGTGTGTGTGTGTGTGTGTGTGTGTGTGTGTGTGTGTGTGTGTGTGTGTGTGTGTGTGTGTTACAATATTTCTTCAAGACTGCAGGTGATGACAGACTTCATAACTATGTAGAGACATTGCATCCGGATGCGTTCAAGATTACAAAGATTCTGATGAAACCGTCCACTGCTCATGATACAATTGACAGCTTGTGTGTGTGTGTGTGTGTGTGTGTGTGTGTGTGTGTGTGTGTGTGTGTGTGTGTGTGTGTGTGTGTGTGTGTGTGTGTGTGTGTGTGTGTGTGTGTGCGCACTGGTCCTGTTCATATGAGTGGACTTCCATATTTCAAATGTGCTCTTTTGTAATTTATTGCAAGACTTAACGTGTGTTGCATAATCCGGAGCTTAAAGTCAACTTCATCTGCTTGCCTGCTGGAACAGACTCTCAGCTCTCAACAAACCATGTCTCAGGCTTCCTCTAGTCAGTGTGAACAGTTGGAATAGTTAATAATAAGAATGCACTTATCATTAATTTCAGATAAAACACATGCATTCTCAATATTTATGTTCAGTCGATTTAACAGATTAGATGCAATAATGGAATCAGTGCATGTTCTATATGTACAGAAATTACACAGCAAAGATGCCTTAATGGATTGAAATGAGGTATTTATTTGTTTACTTTGTTGTTTGTTTGTTATTATAAATGCATTAAATGGTAATACACTCAAGTCAATATTTGGCATAATCTTTTAAATGGCATTGCCATAGATACAATTTGTATAGCTATATAAAATAACTATAATAGTTATTATGATTATGATTATGATTACTAATAATAATAATAATAATAATAATAATAATAATAATAATAATAATAATAATAATAATAATAATAATAATAATAATAATAATTTGTTTATTATATTTATATATATATTTTAAAGAATGGTACGTATTTCTTGGAGATCTTTCTATAGTATTTTTGCAGATTTTGCTTGTGCACCTTTATGTGTTTTGCATATTAACCAAAAATATTTCTCAAATACAAATATTTTTTGGAAATTAAAAATGAATTCTTCAATGACATACTAATGCAGAAGACATCTAAAACTAATACTAAATTATAAGTACAGGTTTCCCCCAGGTACTCTGGTTTCCTCCCCTGGTCCAAAGACATGCATGGTAGGTTGACTGGCATCTCTGGAAAAATTGTCCGTAGTGTGTGATTGGGTGAGTGAATGAGAGTGTGTGTGTGTGCCCTGCGATGGGTTGGAACTCCGTCCAGGGTGTATCCTGCCTCGATGCCCGATGACACCTGAGATAGGCACAGGCTCCCCGTGACCCGAGAAGCTCGGATAAGCGGTAGAAAATGAATGAATGAATAATAGTTGTTGTTGTTGATGTTATGTATATTATAAATTGGAAATATATGGCAGAAAATACTGTATAGTATAATATATATATATATATATATATATATATATATATATATATATATATATATATATATATATATATATATATATACTATATATATCACATCACATATATTTTATTTCATGTTCATATTTCTATTTACTCACATGGAATATGCTTTTGTCTAAATAATCATAACAATACTGCAAAACCGGGCAGTTAAACTGGTTTCCTAACATTCTTATGACTACATAATCACTTTTTTACTGAAGTGCTTCAGTTGATCGTTAATGAAATGCATTATTAATATGCATTGCTTTAAGATAGTGTGAAGGTCCAGTTAAAACTGTATAGAAATGATCTAAAACTCATAGGGTTTTAGTCAATGACCAGATGACCAGAAGAGAGGGAAAATGAGCTGAAGGACAGACCGAGACGAATGCAACTAGAGTTTAAACACCAAGTTTAAAGCCCGACAGCAGTAATGATTGTAGTATACCATCTGTAACAGAAGTGTCACCCAGTCATCTCTCTGAAGCTGTTTGTGCAAATGAAGTGTACTTCTATCTCTGCAAATGAACAGAGCTTCTCTTTCTGAACCGTCTGCAGAATTGCAGTCGGTCGAGTCTGGCAAAGTCGTTTTGACATCTCAAATTGAACAGCGATGAAACAATCTCACAGTTGCGGATTTCAATTTGAGGCCCCGAGGGAATATTGTTTCAAGCCATTACTCCTCATCATGGCTGAAATGGCTCTCCCCATTGTGCTGTCTGCAGAAATGAGACGCCACTGTCCTTGGATTTAAGAAATGAACTGCTATTTAGGCATTCACAATGCTCTTGACACTAGACTAATCCTCCCCACTGACTCTGTTGAATATTCTCGACGGTAAACCCGGAGCACTGATGAGCCTGGTGCGTTGATTCATCTCAGGCCGAGCCAGACAGCGCAGAACTTTTTTGAATTAAAGGAGTGACGGGATCATGTGGCTTTAATCTTACCCCGACGTGGTGGAGTGTGTGGGGAGTCACGCGCGCTGCTGTGGGAGGCCAATGATCTTGCCTCTATCCCCCGCTAGCCTTCATGCTTTGCTCCTCAATAGGAAATGATCTATCTGTGCTTATTATTCTTGTGCCCTCCGGTAGCGCAAGATGAATCATACCTGTCAATCGCGGCTCATGCGGGGGCGATCGTGTTTGTTTCTATAGATTGAGCATATGCGGCACAGCTGCTGATGCTCACCCACTTGCCTTTGCCAACCGAACAGTTGGCAGAACGTGCAGTTGATATAAAAGTGATATAAAAATGGCACAAAAACAGATTGAGAGTGATTTGCGTGTCAGAACAATTAAGCTAAGTAGAAGCCTCTTTATGAAGCTTGTTATAAAATACCACTCTAACAGGACATATACTTCTATTTCATGGGTTCCTTATTTATCAAAACTGTGGTTTAAGTATGGTTTGTGTGATAGCGAAAATTTGGATATGACATACTGGATATGGTTATAGTAAATGAGTCGCTAATTTGCATTAATTTTGTTTATAGACTTTAAAAAATTTGGCAGAAGTCAAAACTCGGTGTCAAGGACGTTCTTCGGTCTGACACACACTGCTGTGCTGTTGTAGTCTCCTGACCATCAAGAACTGAGCGTTTCAGTGCATGTAGTTCATGTTTAATATTTAAAAGTCTAAATTACATGCTTGAAGATAACTCTATACAAGAATGTGCGGCTCTGGCTCTTTGCAAGCACAGCATCTTTTGATATCCTTCTAAATAGTATCGTTGTGCCGTTGTACATCACAAGCATCCGTGCTGGGTATGCTGAAGATCCTGCTGCATTAGAGCCGGGTTTGCCAGCATAAACAGCCGGCTTGATTGAAGGCCAGCAGCTGCACCTGGATAAATACACTCTGAGAAACTGGCTTACACAGCAGTAGCAGAACCAGCACACTCCCTTAACTCACTTTACATAAAATACAGCAGCATATTGTACAACTCTAACATACTAGCGTACCTCAGAGCCATGTAGCGCTGCTAGCAAACAGATCATTCTTGACATATGTGAGTCTTCATAATTCAATCAATTAAATTAAGGCTTATTTAAATGCCTGATGTATCGAATCTGCAATCGAATCATGCTTTAATAAAAGCATTATTAATAAATTTTAATACATTTATATATGGTAAGTTTTTTTTAGGATTAAAATGCACTCATTGAATTATGAAGTATTACTGAATCTTAATTTATACATACTGATTTTGTATAAAAGAGATAAAAAAAATAAAATAAAATAAAACTATATAACTATATAACTATATAAACTATAATATAAAAATAAAACGAAAAAACATATATTGAACACAATTAGTTAAGCAGAAATGAGACAGTTGTAGATTTAACCAAATATTCATCAGTATATATATCACAGTTTACATGTGCAAACTGGCAGTAAATAATAAATATGAGAATGAGCTCCGCTTGACTCTGTAATGTGTTGTACATTGGGTGAGACAGATTGTCCATGATGGTGAGCAGTTTGTTCACTGACCTGCTTTTCTTCACTGACTCAAACATCTCTTGTTTGCATCCGAAGACAGATCCGTCCATGCGAATAAGCTTGTTAATCCTGATGGCACCTCTGGCACTGATGCTGCCCCCGGCACACCACAGCACACTAAATGGCACTTTCCACCACAGACTGGTAGAAGATCTCCAACATCTTGTTGCAAACATTAAAAGATCAGAGCTTCCTGAGATAGTCATTCTCTTCTTTTATACAGCATCAGAGTTGGTTTTCATGTCCAGTCTGTTGATAAAGTGTACACGCAAAATACTTGTAGTTATCAACAATTCCTACATCCTCACCATGATGGTTACGGGCTTAATCAAAGTTTTATTCCTCCTAAATTCCACCTTTATCTCCTTGGTCTTCATCACATTTACAGATATACACATATCCAGTTGACCCTTGTTATGCAGGTCTGCAGGTGACATGATTCAGAGTTGTACTAAAAGTCTGATGTGTATTGTTTGTGTGATGCAGCCTGATATGATCTGGAGTTAATTCTGCCATAGCAATCAATATATTTATTACAATTAATTTATAATTGAGTTATATTTTGTTATGTTGTGGAATTGACAAAAAGCCAGCCAGTTCCTGTTGCCACTTACATTATTGTAGAGCAAAAAACTGCATGTTTTAACACTTTAACCACTTTAACATAAATAAATACTTACACTTTTGACCTTATCAGCAATATACATTTATTTAATGTATAATTTTTAAGCTTAGCTATGTTTAATAAGTCATGTTAATTGGTGCATTACAAAGAGCATGTTAAAGACAGCTGGAACTGCTTGATCAACACCTTCTGGCCAATCAGATTTGATGATTCAACAATGCTGTGGTTTAGTAAGTACATATTAATGTTATAAGAATGTATTTCCTATAAAGCAGCTTTGCAACAGCATTTAAAGCACGATACAGATAAATTGAACTGAATGTTAATGATCACTTAAATTTGACAGGGATTTGTTAGGAAAACATACATTTACCAAAAACTTTAATTCTGCCACAGGACACACACTCACACACGCACATACACTGATGGCTTGAGTAAGTGTAAAACACTTATCACTCAAATAAGTCAGGAAAGTAATAGATAATAAGAACAACAATATGTAGGGTAATAGCCATAACCTCACGGAACAGCAGTTAACAGCACACCCACAAAAACACCCCCCCCCCCCCCCCCACACACACACACACACCATCAACACAAATGTCCATGGGCTCTCAAAAGAGCTGGGTCTTTACTCAGATGTTTCTGCAAAGCAAACAGTCTACCATTGCTGGACCACAAGTGGAAAAAAATGATTGAATTTGAACTCTTAAAATGCCAGAACGATAACAAACCAAATGTGGGCCTACAGTTGCACTCAGAGCCGCCATGCATTTCCAGCACAGTGAGTTGATAATAAGTAAAAATGGACAAATTTTATGCTCAGATAAGCGTTTATCAGTGGAAAGGCAGTTTATAAATCCAGGCATCTCACAGGCCCAAATTCATTTTACAGCTATCACTGCTTACACTGTTTTGTCAGTGTGGGACCTCTGTAGCTCAAACGATAGAGCAGAGAAATTCACTACAGGCTTAAGGCATGCCGTGGAGGAAAGATAAGAATATTAAACAGTTGAATGTGTTAGTACATTGCTCCCCAAACCAATAACTTTGGGCTGGGAATAAGAGTGAAACTCACATTACTGTGAAGGAGATTTGAATTCCGCAGACAGATGAGAGACCTATAAAAACGTCAGCTCCAAAGTTGTTAGAAATATCTGGATATTAATGTCCACAGTGATACATTTTTTTTCTTTAGAGGAATTTCCTGATTCAGTGATTCACTTTTTATTGTTTTTATTTGAGTTTATTTTATATATACATTCACAATTTATATAATTATCCAATCAACCAATCGTATGTCAGCAGCACAATAAAATCAGTCAGATACAAGTTATAAGCTTCATGTTCAAGTCAAATGAGTGGGTGAGTGAGTGAGTGGGTGAGTGGGTGATACAGTGAGTGAGTGAGTGAGTGAGTGAGTGAGTGAGTGATCCAATGAGTGAGTGAGTGAGTGATCCAATGAGTGAGTGAGTGAGTGAGTGAGAGAGTGAGTGATGCAGTGAGTGAGTGAGCGAGTGAGTGAGTAACTGACTGAGTGAGTGAGTGAGTGATACTGTGAGTGAGTGATACTGTAAGTGAGTGAGTGAGTGAGTGAGTGAGTGAGTGAGTGAGTGAGCAAGTGAGTGAGTGAGTGAGTGAGTGATTAAGTGAGTGAGTGAGTGATACAGTGAGTATGTGGGTGGGTAAGTGAGTGAGTGAGTGAGTGAGTAAGTGAGTGTGAGTGAGTGAGTGAGTGAGTGAGTGAGTGAGTAGGTGAGCGAGTGAGTGATCCAATGATTGAGCAAGTGAGTGATGCAGTGAGTGAGTGAGTGACTGACTGACTGACTGAGTGAGTGAGTGAGTGGGTGATACAATGAGTGAGTGAGTTAGTGAGCGAGTGAGTTAGTGAGCGAGTGAGTGATGCAGTGAGTGAGTGAGTGAGAGAGTGAGTGATGCAGTGAGTGAGTGAGTGATGCAGTGAGTGATGCAGTGAGTGAGTGAGTGATGCAGTGAGTGAGTGAGTGAGTGAGTGAGTGAGTGATGCAGTGAGTGAGTGAGTGAGTGATGCTGTGAGTGAGTGAGTGATGCAGTGAGTGATGCAGTGAGTGAGTGAGTGATGCTGTGAGTGAGTGAGTGATGCAGTGAGTGATGCAGTGAGTGAGTGAGTGATGCAGTGAGTGAGTGAGTGAGTGAGTGAGTGAGTGATGCAGTGAGTGAGTGAGTGAGTGAGTGAGTGATGCAGTGAGTGAGTGAGTGATGCAGTGAGTGAGTGAGTGAGTGATGCAGTGAGTGAGTGAGTGATGCAGTGAGTGAGTTAGTAATTTATTGAGTGTGTAATTGATTGATTGATTGAGTGAGTAAGTGAGTGAGTGAGTGAGTGAGTGAGTGAGTGAGTGAGTGAGTGAGTTAGTGAGTGAGTAAGTATAAATAGATACAGGATACCAAAACTAGATCTTGCTTTCAGTGGTGTCTGTTAGACATTGTAATGGGGGAAAAAGTACAGGTTTCAGTTATTTCTCAGTCTGAGCTGCAGATTCACTGTAGGTGGCATGAAACTGAACAAGCCAATGGGTAATTACGATGTACCAATTTTAACTTGAAACAGAAAAAGAGAAGCAATTAAACCCAGCAGTGCATCTTATGCAGGTGAGGTGAAGTTGTAAAGCAAAATGTTTTTTCAAAAATATTTTAGGGGCAATAACCCAAATTTATGTAACATTAAAAAATGTGAGAATGCGGCTGTAGGAGGACATGTCATGGCTTTAACTGAGGGTACAATGGGTATAAGCTCACCAAAACTGGACAGTGGAAGATTAAGGAAAGACCAGGCAATGTTTAGATACAGTTACATTTACTAGATAAAGGTATCTAGGTGTCTTCTCTGGTTTCTGCCGTATATTAAAGAGTCAAAAAGCCTGATGAAAGCCTGATTTCTTAATAAATAAAAGCCATTATATGTCATCTGCTCTAAGTTATGTCTTCTTAATAAATTTTTCCCATTGTGAATATTTACTAAATTCATATTCACTAAAAATAAACACGCTGTTTGAAAGAGATGTTTAAAAATTTTTTCTCACACTTAAACGCTGATGAGAATTCATTTGTCACTTGACGTAAATAATGGATTCCTTGACAAGTTCAGTTTTTCATTTAGTAATTATGGTCTTGTGGGAGATACTTTGTTTTGAATTATCTTGCATTGCCTTGGTATAGTGTATTCAAATACTGTATTAATGTGTAAAAGCACTGGTGGATGATTTTCCTCCCCAACAAATGAATGTATCGAGCCTTAAGCGCTCTGCATTTATCAGTCTGACAGTGCGTTTGGATACTACATGCAAATGAGAGAAAATTAATTATGCAAAACAAATGATAAGATTACGTCGCAAGTCATAATTTTATACACGTGCCATGTGTTATCTGGATGCGTGAAAGAGGTTGCCCAGAGACATTGTACAGAATTTAGGTATACTTTTGTGAATTTATGCTATAAATTAACCATTTAGCTACATTTTACCATCACAGTTGTTTATTGCTTTTTATTGAAAATCATCCATCCATCCATCCATCCATTCATCCATCCATTCATTCATTCATTCATTCATTCATTCATTCACACCTTGGGACACTTTAACATGGACATTTTTCTTATTGGCATGTATCTTGGGACCCTGGAGTTTCCAGATTCAGAGTACAGCAATAGGGAAAAAGGCACTGCTATACATAGAGATTATAAATACGTAATTAGTTGCTCTGGCACGGTTAAACATAAATGGTCCCAAACAGTGGCAGACACTTTGCAAGCCATATTGCCTCAGGCATAATAAAGCAATAAGCATGCATGCAATTATGTAGACAAAATTGTGAAAAAAGTCAAATGTAAATGACTGCTAAATTGACGAAGCCGGTAAAAGAAATGGACTGGGATAAAGTGTTGCTTTCTTTGTCTTGCTGACACAACTGGGTTGTGACTGGAAGCCATTTATGTAGCTGCAAGTATGTTAATATAATCTTCCCTCATAGCTTTATAATTACAGTGAATCATCCAGAGAGCATGCATGAATGAATAATTGACCATATTTATATTCATCTGTACAATATTTCATAAAATAATACATTCAGTTTGATTTAAACAATTCTTCTGCACTATTACAGTTTTATTTTAGTGATTTATTTTATGGTTTAATTTGATTGCATGTATTGTTGTACTGCAGCTTTAAGAACGGGGAAACGACGCTGATTGGCTGCAGCTGCTTTCCCACTGAGGTTGCGTAGACTGGATCAGGAACTGGATGTAGAAAAGATTTCTCTATCTGGTAAGATTAAATCCTAAAACCAAGCGCTAGTTTCTCATAATTGTATAAAATGACCCGTGTATAGATGATGCGCGCTTAATTAGTCAAATGTTTTCTTTCATTTAAGCCGTACACTTGCAGAGCTATACTGAATGCGTAGTTTTGTTTTCAGTCTCTTTGGCGTCCTGTCATTGGTCGGTTTTGTTATGGCAACGCTGTGATTGGATAGATTTGGTGCCTGTTGTTTGATTAGACCCGCCTACATGTAACTAGTGGCAACAGTGACCGGAAAGAACTGGCTGAATTACAAATGCGCTTATTTGGCAAATTAGGTACTACTTATATAGGCTACAGCAGTCGTTATATAGTAACGTATGTAGTGCGCAGGGAAAGGGAATAAGGTGTGATTTGGGATGCGGCCCCAGTGTAACGGCTTGTAAAGTACTAGTGTGTACGTGGCGTTCTGTGTAGTTTAGTAAACACTTTTAAAAGTAATAAATTACTTCTAGGTTTTATAAAATTTCAAACGCAACGTTTGCCTTTATTACAGCAACAAGTGTTTTATATATTAATTATATATATAGAGAGAGTTAATTATAGAGGTTAGTTATAATAGCTATCTATCTATCTCATTAAAATGCACACTTCCTCACAGAAGCTGCTATAGATAGAACATTCATTCATTCATTCATTCATTCATTCATTCATTCATGTGTTTGGGCGTTCATTCATTCCTGTGTTCATTCACTCATGCGTTCGTTCGTTCATTCATTCATTCATTCATTCATTCATTCATTTATTTGTTCGTACTTTCATTTGATCATTCATTCTTTTATTCTTTCATTCATGCATTTGTTCGTTCATTCATTCATTTGTTGACTCACTCTTTCATTCATGTGTTTGTTTATTCATTCATGCATGCATTTGTTCATACATTCATTCATTTATTCATTTATGCGTTCATTCGTTATTTCATGCATTTGTTCGTTCGTTCATTCATTCATTCATTCATTCATTCATTCATTGCAATAAGCTTATGTCCTTGTTCAAGTTGTTCAATCATTTAAAAATTCATTAGGCCGGTGAGGCCCCTACTGTTTCATTTGTTCTTTTCTTTTTTTAAAGATGGTTTTATTCAGTTTATCACCCCCCCCCTTATTTTATCTTTCCATTTAATTGTTTGCAATAAATAAGTAACATTGCTAAAGTAATCTATTTCGTTCATTTCAGTCAGTCAGTCAGTCAGTCAAAGATCTGTTCATTTACTACATTCTAAAAACTTAGTAATCTAAGTTCAGTGGGTTATTTATTATTTGTGTGCATGTGCATGTGCATGTGTTATTTTTGTATGTTATACACAGAAGGTGAAGATATGCCCACTTTAGCTTCCCAGCATTCACTGGTAGTAGAGAATATCTGGTCATGTTTACTTCAGAAAGCACCTGAGGTGATCATTTTAACCTCTAGTCTCGTTGACTTAAAAATCTTTGTGTTGAGGCAGCATTAAAGAGATCATTCGCTTAATTGAAGTCCCCAGAGTAGAAATGCACACAGCCTGTGGCTAGGTTCAGCCTTATTTATGGATTGTTCATAGCATTTGTATTCTGAATTTCACAGGTTTTTCTGAATGTGCAGAATCAAACATTATTAGCAGTATTAACTAATGGGGTCATGCGTCAGGCTAAACTCCATCAGAGTATTTCGTTTTGTGCAGTCATGCATGGTGATTTAGGAAGCTATTATCCAGTATTGATCATCTGTGACCCTCTTTACTTCCTCACCCCTAACTGAGTCTTCAAAGGAAAAAGTGCCTGAAGGTGTAGGGGAACTCACAACCCCTTGTTTACTTCCTGCAGTAGTCACGGTCACTTGTTCACAAGATTTCAGTGCCCTAGGGGGTTTGCACTTTGTTGTGTAAACGTAATAATTGCCATCTTCCTCCATTGTCGTGAGGAACGGCATTCGTGTAGTTTTCTGCTCATGTGGCATGACATCACTGTGAGTTAGAGGAAAAATGCACAAAGCTTGGATTACATTTGGGTTGTGAGATTTTTTATTCTTTCAACTCAACTCCTTTGAAACTTGTTTACTCCTGTTTCTCATCTTTAGTGTCATTACACCTCATTAATGTGTGTCTGTGTGTGTCTGTGTGTGTCTGTGTGTTGGATCTACTAACATTTCATAAAATGTAAAATGAAAAAAAAAAAAAAAACAATCAAGAACGAATAGGTGTCTGTCGTAAAAAGAAAAACTTTACACTGGTTAATATATTTATCGTGACTATGTGGAGGTAAATTTGTGATTACTTATTAGTTAATGACTGAAATGATTAAGGGGCACAAATATGACCTCGGACCCATTATTACATCACACAACGATTCACAGCCATTTCTCGGTAATATAGCTGACACATGCGTGCAATGCATTGTGGGTAATACAAAAGGGTATTCAAGTTTTCTGAGTATTCAAGTATACAATGGAGGAATGATGGTAAAGCTTTGGTGGTGAATGTTAAATGTAATAAAAAGAAGAAACATTTCTTTTAACAAAATATAATATGCTCACTGCACAATATTGAAAATGACATCAGAATATTTTCCTTTTCACTTAATTTTTTTTTCCCCTTTTCCGCAAATTTCTCAGACAATGACACCCCGAGTCCCGAATCTTCTGAACGGAGTTTACCTAACAGTTGTTAGGAACGTTTTTTAAAATGGTTTGACAGAATTATTTTATTTATTTCACAAAAAAATATTAACAACTTTCTCCAAATCTGATTGGTCTGTGGCGTTTTTTTGGACGTTTGCTGATTTGTCAGAGCTTCACTAATAAAATACATCTTGAGGTAACAAATCCTGCTATAAACAGAACCAATTCTATAAATAAAGACAGAATGCAGGATTCCAGCATCCAGCAATTTTTACACCATCATGGATTATTTTCCAGTAACAACATGCCCTTATTGGGTTTTATCGCTTTTCATTTGTACACATTTCTAGTTTCCTTCTGTTTACTATCTACTGACGATCTTCGACTTCATCCTGATGTTAGTTCATGGATTCAGAGTAACTTCTCTCCAGATAAAACGACATGTCGGAGGTCACGGCACCCTTAAATCGCTCTGGCTTTCTTAATGGTTTTTCTGCTTCAGGTCTCCTGCTTGATTTCTCTTAGGGTAGGTCAGAGAAGTCTGAACTAATTAGAAATATGGAAAAAAACGTAACAGGATGTTCCTGGAAAAAGTCTTTTGTTCTCCCTCTAATTTCACGTCTCAATGTTGTTTATTCCTCCACAGCAATATTCTACTCATTACTATTTGTGTTTATTAAAAACGCCAAGCTTATAGTTATGCTTATAATTAAAGTATATTTTGTTAAAAGTGCGACGTCGTTGAACGAAAAATGAACGATTCTGTTCTCGGTTACGTTATTATGTCTGTAATCAGTCTCACCGTCACATTACTGAGAAACTGTGAAGTTCAGCATCCTCACTGTTACAAAGCGCTGATACTGGAGACGTCTACTGTATAAAAAAAATAATAAACTGTTACATAATGTTACATAAACTCCAGACAATTCTTCATCACATCAATGATGATGGAGAGCATCATCTGCTATGAATTTTAAAATTCATCAAATTCACATCATATACACACAATTCTTTTTTTTTAACTGCTGCTAAGTCATAAAAATAAATTAGAATAAAATTAGAATTGAACTGTAAGGTTGGAAAGTGGTAAAATCTCTGAAGTATGTTAAAAGTGAAAGCAGAAAATAGGCAGAAACCGTATGACAGATTGATATTAATACGATGATACGAATACACAGCGACTATTATGAGTGCGGATGTGTGCAGTCGATTGGCGCTATATAGAAATAATAAGATATTAGGACAAGCGTGTTGTTTCGCACTCGACATGCCACACCGTTGTACACACAAGAAATTGAATGAAGACCTTGAGAGCAGTCAGATTTGAGAAGTGAACAACTCTGTGGTATAAAAAGCTGTATTGGATGTTTGTATGTGCTTAACGCATCAAAAGCTTAATTAAAAATCCAAGCACATCGAGGTAAACGTGTATAGAAGGCTGTTTTGTCCTCTCTTCAGTTGCTATGGGAATCAATCAGAGAGATGTGTGGAGTAAACTGAATGCTTAAAATACCTGCGATTCCTTCAGGACCGCATTCATGCATGCTGTCTAAAGCAGAGTACCTGGAATTAAAGATTCAATCCTTTATAACAGGGCTAGCGTTGTACAGCGGATACGGCTCTGTGATCATAAGCAGAAATTTGTGAGTCCATGAAAGAAAAACATGGGTGGTTCTTTGATAAAGGCACTTTAACTTTGCCAAGATTTATGCTATGAATCGATATCTTTGATATATATATATATATATATATATATATATATATATATATATATATATATATATTTTTTTTTTGGAATTTGCACCTAATTTGTTGTGTCGATGTTCAGTGTTGAATTTATTTATCATGTCAAAGTCACACAGTGGAGTGTTAATGGTTTAAGCCACAGTTAATAACTCGTATGAACTTAGACTCTCATGACTTCTATATATTAATAGAAAAGTAGAAAAACAAAAGTTTTTTTTTTCTCACACAAATGTTTCTATCTTCAAAGTAAATGACGATAACAAACCGGTTTCTGCTCTCAGGCGCCCCAAGCGCTTGCTCATAATCGTCTAATATTTGAAGGAGTTTATCTTCAACCACTAAAATTCACACATCTCACACCCAAATCCTGACTCATTTTAGATCAGACTTGTACCCATAAAGTAATTCATTTGTTCTTACTGATTGAAAATGTCTGATAAGTCCATTTCCATTTCCCGGAGGAATG
Organism: Tachysurus fulvidraco; assembly: GCF_022655615.1. Lineage (NCBI taxonomy): Eukaryota > Metazoa > Chordata > Actinopteri > Siluriformes > Bagridae > Tachysurus > Tachysurus fulvidraco. The sequence goes on along the minus strand of NC_062524.1, from coordinate 8,895,461 downwards.
GAACTCCAGTGTACCGGTGAAAAGGTTTAAAGATGGTGAAGTAAACAAAGAATATAATGTTGATGATGAAGTGTATGCGCGAATGTACGAGCGACTGCTTTCTTCACTTATTGAACGTCCGGCTTTTTAAAACACATGAATGCACTCGAATTTCAAGGATATTCATTTACAGTTTAATTTACGATTTAACTGTACATTTTTTTCCACATTTTGCTTTGCTTTCTCATCATTGATTTATTTATTTATTTATTTATTTATTTATTTATTTATTTTTTTTCTTTTCATTTGATTTTTGTCTTGGACGTTTTTATACCTTGTTGGATCCCGAATTGAGAAAGGAAATTCACTCACGTCTGGTAAATTTACCTAAACATTGATTAGATGTTTAAAAGACTTTCAGATGTTCAGAGCAGGTCTGCGGTTCTCCTGCTGTCACCTCATATATCGAATGTTTTTTTTTTTCTTTCCTTTCTGTACAGGAAAAAAATGGCAAAGAGGGATGCGAGCACTACGAAGTTACCAGTCGATCAGTACCGCAAACAGATCGGTAAGATTGTACCCTTTATTAAATATTCATCAGGTTCTTCCAGCTTCTCCTAATGCATCTCTGTTGCTAAGAAATTGTTATGAGGTCTGATGGCATTAAAGTTACATGTAATATGAAGCAACACTTTTCCTGATAAATGTGTTAATATCCTCTAACATTGAAGCTTTGAGACAATACAATGTTTTGTGTGGTTTTTAAAGCTAATGCTGTAATGTATAGTGTTTGATCTTAATTACTTAATTACTAATTAGTATTTGACCTTAATTTTTTATTACTCTGAGAATGAAGTACCATCAGTTTGCATTTTCTTCTTATCGTCTTCTTTCCGTACAGCGTTTGCAGGGCTTTGTTTGGTTTTATTCATATTGTATTTTATTAAAAGTAAAAATTTGAATACAGAAAGTAAAATGAAATAGAATAAGATAAAAGATCTAGTAAAATAAGGTTCAATGCGATTAGTTGTGCAAAATCGAGTAAAGGAAAATGAAATGGTGGATGAACGGGGAAGAGAAATAGAGAAAAATGATATTGAAGTTTAAATTAAACAACAAAATGGAATAGTATCTAGTTTCTAAATTAAAAATATAACAATTTACATTCATTCAAGTCATCAAGGAAGTGGAGTTACGCTTATTTAACCCAAAATGGTTTACCCTGCTAACACAGGGGATGTGGTAGCTCAGAGTTTACGGTGTTGGACTATAGACCTGAAGGTTGTGAGCTCAAACCCCAGGTACACCAAGCTGCAACTGATGGGCCCCTGAGCTCGGCCCTTGTGTTTTTGACTCATTTTAGTTACGTATAGCATATAGCAAAAGTTATACACAATAATATAATAATATGTGAGTAACATGAATGTAAATGTTTGTATTTTTGAGAAACCTGGTTAATAAAATATTTATATGTTTTCAAGAGCATAAAACGCATGGAGTCTTGAAATTGAATTTGAAATTCGAAAGACTTTTTGGGACTTACATTATAGCAGCTACATGCAGCTATAGCCGCTATGTAGCTAAAAATCCATGCAGTTTATTCCTTCCAACACCCTTGCCCGTGTCAACAAAGTTTTACCAGGAAGCTTCACTATTTTCTTGGTAATAAGGATTTCTTATTTAAAAGCACAGACCGCATCGACCATACAAGTCCCTGTAAATGACCAGTTACTATAGAAACCGTAACGTATCAGAAGCAGCATATTAAAAAAAAACCCTGTTCTGTGAATTACGGTTGGCACTGTCATCGATACCGGCTAATAAAAAGTAAGCAGATTTAAAAATTGAACAGCTCTGTGGTATAATAGCATTTATATACAATGCTTTCATTACAGGGTATTTAAAACGGAGAGCTGAATCATAAACACAGGGCTCATACAATACGTTCTAATTGTGAAAACGCTATTTGTAAAGTTGAACTGCGATGTCGTTTCACCAGGCGCAGCGACTTGGCTTTGTGTGTTGACAAAGCCTTGATGTTGTGTACATAGTAACACAGTCTGTCATCTCCACCATTACCCACATGCTTTATTTTATGTGAGCTCATTTCGATCCCCTTAGTAGGGTTATTTAGCTTGTTGTGTGCCGTCACCCCATCTCATCTCAACTCTGTTTCATGTCTTGGAAGAAACATAACAAGCTGAACCCCTGCAGAAACCTCCGCATCTCAGCCATATTCGATTTAGTTTTTTTTTTTCTTCTTATTCTTTTTTCATCTCGTCTGTTCGAAGACATAACAGCAGGTAATGGACAATAAGAATCCCTCCTCCCGACTCAGAAGAAATGTGTCACTTGAAACGGCACAAAAGAAACACAAAAGACAGAATACGCAACGCAATTTGAAAACGTAATGAGAAGGTAATTTATATCCTGTCAGGTTTAGTTTTTTTTTTTCTGGCCAGTGTGCTTTTGTGATGTTGAGTGTTTTCAGCATTGATACATCAGCCATAAATGGTGTTATTACTTCTCATAATGTAGTAAGAGTTTCTATGATTGTGTGTGTGGTGGTTGACTTTGTCATGCATTACCTGTAGGTCTTTGCTAAGTCAGTCCTGTACATCTCAACTTTTTTGTTAAGCGGTTTGTGCAACTTACATTTATAATATTTGGCAGATGCTCTTATCCAAAGCGACTTATATTTAATCTCATTTTATACAACTGAGCAATTAGGGGTTATAAGAGCCTTGCTCAGGGCCCCAGCAGTGGCAGTTTGGTAGATTTGAGCTGACAACATTCTGATTGGCAGGAAAACACCTTAACCACTATCCCGAGGGCACATTGAGGTGAGATTGCTGGCCTAACATATTCTACACCAATTTCATTCTGTAGCTTCCAGCACTGTTTCAACTCAGTTTGCAGGAGTCAGAGTCCAGTGTGCTAACCATTACAACCATGAACAGAACTCCCAGAAGATGCAGATGATTTAAGGATGCATTTTTGGTCATCAAGCAGCGTTTACTCTTAGAATGAATTACATATCAAGCTATGTATGTACCCAGTATTCCTGCCAAGTGTTTTGGCATTGCAGCATATTAATATCAGTCTATTTACTCTTGCATGGGTATGTGGCCAGTCCAACCCTTTGTCGAGCATCATTTGCATGTGACATCATCCCAGTTGTCTAAAAACAGTTTAGCCCATTGCGTAAAGGAAGGAAACTGGCTACTTCATGGCTAATGTTAAGAGGAAAATCACACGTGAACAATTATGAAGTGGCATCAAAGCCATTTTACATATCGAATGTTGCTTCATTGGACCCTGCGCAATGTGTAGTGAGTTTGAATGATTCTCATCCTCCATAGAAGGCAGGGTCGAAGCTTTGCGTAATTATCATGCTCAAAGGTAGAAGAAGGTCGCTTTTATTTCCAACAGAGGCGCTACAATAACTTGCTGCTGTTTTCTGGATTTGCAGCTGGCTTTCAGTCAGGATTTCTCTCTGCATTCTCTGCCTTTGTCATATCTGCCCAGTTCTTTCTTTGTGTGCTTGTGTGTTTACTTGAGGCAGCTAGGGTATTTTTTTTTTATTCCCTCTGTTGCTGTGATGTGATGTGAGAGACAAGGGCCAAATGGCTCTCATGTGGTGGGAGTCAGCCTGTAGCACTGCTTCTTGCTGATGAATGATGTCAGTGCTTTACCTCTCTCTCTCTCTCTCTCTCTCTCTCTCTCTCGCTAAAACCGAGGCCTGTCGCTAGGCCGTCACTACTCTCGACCCTCTAGCTAAGATTCAAGACTGTCCTCTCCAATCAAGCATCTCACTGCTTTTAACTTTAATTCCAAACAACACTGCCTATAGTCTTGTCATAAAAGCAGTGTGTGTGCACACACACCATGGCGGCTTCCTTATTCAGGCACCTGTCCTTTATTTCCCCTCAAAACCTGTCACTTTTTGAATGCTTTATTATTATTATTATTATTATTATTATTATTATTATTATTATTATTATTATTAGTAGTAGTAGTAGTAGTAGTAGTAGTAGTATTCCTGTACTCCACTCGGGTGTGTGCTGTAATTGTTTGGACAAACTGTACAGACCTTCTGCCATTTATAAACATGTAAAAGTGTTTCTTTCTTCAATAATTAAATAATAATTAGAAAATTCCAGTGACTGCACAGCATCTTGTAATCTATGAAGTCTTAAGATGCCTTAAGTCCTCCGGTCTTCATGGAATTAATTCAATTAGCCATTCTATCTACATTTAGATTTATTATTCTGCTAAATGTGTTTTTCCAAATGAGATGGAACTGGAAATTATACTTCAAAAATCCAATTAAAAAGACGTTTCTAAGAGAACATTATGTTTGTGTCAAAAATGTGTTGTCTTTCTTTTGTTTGTATGTTTCTTTAAGTTTCTTTCCTTTAAGAAAGCTTGACTTTTCTTTGGACAGTCACCGTCAAAATGGCGGGTGCATAGTGGCGAGATACAAAACACATAGCAACGCACACTACGAATTCTATTATGCGGCAATTTTATCGCTAGCTTTTAAAATGGCAGCTTAACAACAACTGGGTTACAAGCAGGCTAGCTGTTATCAGCACTGTGTTTCCCAAATGTAGCTCTATTGCCAAATGTGCATTCGCAGAGCGCTGAATGCTTATGACATACATTATACATTAGCTGTTTTCCTGCTAACATGGGAAAAAACTCTCCAATATGCAAGCTTTCTTTTGTGTGTCAGTAGATCGATGACTATGGCATGGCCCTAATACCTGGGGGTTCTTCCCAAGGTAATTTAATCACAATTGTTTAAACCTTGATTGACCTTGTGTTACGTTGCCCATTGTGCACACTATCATGCTACGTAGACTGAATGACAGCAAGCTGTTCCTCAGAGAGAACCTTTATTTATCAGCTATACTTTACAGTGCAGTTAAATTCTTTCGTTGCTTATCCTGGCTTGTTAGGAAGCTGGTGTCAGAGCACACAGTCACCATTGCCCTTGCCAAGGGTCCAGAAGTGGCAGCCTGTAAGTGCTGGGCTTGAACCTTTATCTTAAAATCAGTAACTCAGATCTTTAACCGTTGAACCACCGCTGCCCAGAGCAACTGTGGTTCGACTGGTTGGTGGATATTGTCACCCTGACCTAATAACATGATATTGGTGGATGCCCAACATTGGAAACTGGTTATTACTCCATCATCATCATCATCGTCATCATCATCATCTCTACTTTCTTTAAAGTTAACACTACAGCTCTTTTCAGTGTTAGTTCCGTGTTGAGCTCTAAACACGTTTCCTGTGGTAGTCTCTCATGCCATCGTGGTGTTCATTACCAAGGTGATTCTCACCACCCTTGTCAAGCAGAAAGTATGAAATTGTACTCTGATTGGATATGTACATGTGGTTCTATAGACAGTGGATGAATTGATACTGTATGTTGTTTGGTATCGAGGAAAACATTGCAAGTACTCAGTAGAAGGTTCCAGGATTCATTCCAAAGCAGAGTAGCTCAGGTGGTTAAGGCACTGGGTTGTTGGTTCGAAGATTGGGGTTGAAAATCTAGCACCGCCAAGCTACCACTGCTATCTCTGCTCCAGGGGCAATGTATTGTTGTTGACCCTGTGCTCTGACCCCAAAGTTGGGATATGTGATGAAAGAATTTTACTGTTCTGTAATGTATATGTGACAAAATAAAAGCTTGTTTTTATAATTTATTGCTGTGCCACAATAAATATTCTATTGTAATTTTAGTGCAACTACTCATTGCTACAGTTTACCAGTTAGAGAAAGAACACAACACAACCTTTCGTCTAAGATTAGTCAACATTTGGTATTTAAAATCTGGATCTTGGAATTAAAAGGTCCTTTCTGACATGATTGGGATTTTAAGCTATTGAATGATTTTGGCATAATTATTTGGCAATAATGATTCATCGTTTCATACCACAGTCACGTTTCTATCTCTCTGGTATTAGGTTTGTAGGTTTCTCCCAGTGTCTATTTGGGTTTCTTTGGGGTCCTCCCAAAACATACTCAAAATTGTCCCTAAACTTTAATAAGTGCGTGAATATTCATACGCAGATCTGAAAGTGACTGGTATCCATTATAGTGTGTATTTCCTCTTCGTGCCTGCATCCACCATACCCCTGATCGGTGTAAATCAGTTACTAAGGAAAAATGAATGAGCTCTGCCCATTTTTGGGACGGAGGATTGAAGTGTGACCAATCATTTTTTGTAACATTAGCTATAGTCAGCTTAGTGGATTCATCAAATTTGTCAAAGTAATATGTTTAATTACAATGAGATTGGAACTGCAAACAAACCTAATGAATTCAATTCTAATTAGTGTGTAAATCAAATTAGTGCATTAACTTACACTACACACCGCTTTGATATGTGTTGGGCAGTAGGTTTTTTTTTTAGTAGCTCCTAAACAATCAATTACACAGTATTTCACAGAAGTAAGTACACCCCCTCACATTTTTGTAAATGTTTTATTATATCTTTTCATGTGACAACACTGAATAAATGACACTGTGCCACAATGTAAATTAGTGAGTGTATAGCTTGTATAACACACAGCCATTCCGGCCACACAGTCTAAACCGCTGGCCACAAAAGTGAATACACCTACTGTATAAGTGAAAATGTACAAAAAAGCATTGGCTTATGGAGTTCACCAGAGCGTTTTGATGCATTATGCGGCATATGGTCAGCACTGACCGGCTGACCCCCCCACCCATTCATCCTCTGCAGCAATGCTGGCAGCATTCATACGTCTATTTCCCCAAACACAGCATTCGTACGTCTATTAACCCCAAACACAGCATTCATACATAGAAAAACTGTATTCCCAAAGATAATATAATTAATTTTGATTAATCGCAGATTTCAAATAAATTTTAAATAGTACATTTATCAAGTTTCTTTTATTCACTCCATTGTGGTTGGACCCAAATTCGAGTCTTTCTACTGGAACCAACCAATATTTGAACTAATACAGATTTATACCTCTAGATTATACATTGTGTGTGTGTGTGTGTGTGTGTGTGTATACATATATATATATATGTATACACACACATCTAATGTTTTTTTTAGTTCACGTATGGTATATAAATGCAAATAGCACCTTTATTTGTTATTAATTATACGCAAAGTTTAGAAGTGTATTAAAATGCATTATTCTTCTACTTATTAAGTCCATACACAGACAACTTAGTTATATGAAGTTGCAGGTAGACTTGATGCAACACTGCTGAATCTGAGTCAACACAAGCGAGGCTGTGGAAGAGCATTGTAATGTTGTAAAAGTTACACTGTGCACTGTTTGCCCAATAGAATGCTATTTGAGACTCGTATCACAGATATAAATAGCGTATTGTAGAATAAAATGTATTTTGTATTATACAACGCATGCTCTTCGTAGTATAATACAAAATACATTTTATTCTACAATACGCTATTTGAGACTCGTATCACAGATATAAATAGCGTATTGTAGAATAAAATGTATTTTGTATTATACAACGCATGCTCTTCGTATTTTCATATCACCGATTTACACCTTAAATGAACATGAATCTTCAACTGAAAGTAGTCTAATAAGTGAAATTTGATTAGCTAGCAAGTCATGTCCTTCATAAATGGTAGCTACTTGTCTTGGTAATTAAACCCGTGTAATTTCACATGTATAGATAACTGTAGTTGGAGACATTTTTGATGTACCAAATCATTTGAAAATTAGTGCTAATATTGTTGGCATGTGCGTCCCTTTTTAGAGAAAATTAGCTCAAATCACAATGCTTTCTCCTTCTGAAACCCGCGCACGTTTTGGAATAATCTGTAAACCGGACTTTATATTATATCATGTATTTTTTTACACATCTTAAAAGAATTCTTTTGTTGTGATCCGAGATCGGTAGGAAATTTCTACTATCTAAAAGCAATCAATAGCAAGACCGTGTAGGATTAATGGTAAACTCGCGGGTCATCTAGGAATATGTTAGCCATGATGGCGAAACATGAACGAAAAATGCTACTAGACAGAAAAAATATTCTTATCACAAAAAGGTCAGTTTGAAGAGGTATCTGTGTACGCATTGCCGTTTTATTCAGATGTACTGTACAACTGTGTAATCTGACACAGAGAAAATGTTACTGTTATTGAATTTAAAGATTCCAGGAAATACACTGTGATGTAATAATTGTAAATAAATAAATAAATACATTTACTAGCTACCGGTACACTGACATTCGATTCTGACTGTGGAATAGAGATTACTTATGGGAATTTTTTCTCAGTAAAAATGTTCAAAAAAAAATTCATTGGCTTTAAGTGCGAGACAATTTTTACTTCTGTTCCAATAACCTTTTTGTTTTATTACCTTTTTATGAATATTTTGATTGTAGTAGACAAGATCCAAACAGAAATACTTCCAAAACTACAAATATTTTAAAGTGTTCTGAAAGAGTGTCTCCTTACATATGAACTATTGATCAGCACTGTAGACTGTGACATGACAAAGAATTTCAGTGCTTATCATTGACACAACCAAACAAGTGCAAATTCCATTTTTTTGGAGTTAAGATGATGAGGATAATCCCAAAAGCAACTGGCGAGAGCGTTCCATTATTAGGCCCGATTAAGTACCGTATATACACACGGTGCAACACGGATTTACGTGTATTTGTGCTTCTTGTCTATCAGAAGAGTGCATAAAGGACAAAGTCAGTGTGTACCAGCAAGGCCTCTCACTGTATACACAATTTATTCACATTTCTCAGAGTAATTACTTTGATTTGGTCACAATTAATTATTCATTTGGAACAGATGGTCGAGTCTGTTTGCTGTGTGCAGTTTGGCCCACAACAAGAGCTTTCAGCAAAAATAAGACACACACCTAATCTGTCCCCGCTGCTTTGGAACAAAACAAGGTTGGAGTCGAATCGGTGCAAATGCAAGACTGAATTGCTGTAGTGCTTGCGCATGTCACTGAAGGTGTAAGTGTTCTGAGTGTGGACTAATTGCTTTTTTATGGATCTTTGCAATGACTGACTGGATAGATGGATGTGTTCAGTTTGCTAATGCACAGGATTTCAGATGTTACACATGTGCACTGATAGTAATATAGGATGCGTACGAGCAACACATGAGGTTATCTCCTATTTCTTCATTTTGGCTGACAGATTTAACCGTAAATGATAAAGAAATGTTTTCTAGTGGCAGGCTTCTGCCAGTATGTGGTAAGAAGCAAGCTGTTTCCCTGACCTTAGCTTTGGACACTCATTGTTTTAAGTGAAGAACTTAAAAAAGTAAAATAGTGACTTTTATGATGATGGTCAAGCTGACACAGTAATCAGAGGTGCGTGTGGTATGTGTGGTGTGTATGTGCTGTGTGGTGTGTATGGTGTGTGGGGTGTGTGTTTGTGGTGTGTGTGTGGTGTGTGAGGTGTAAGGTGTATGTGGGGGGTATTTGGTGTGTGTGGGATGTGTGTGGTGTGCATTGTGTGGGGGGGGTATGGTGTGTATATGGTGTGTGTGGGGTGTAAGGTGTATGTGTGGGGTGTGTATGGTGTGTGTGGGGGTGTACGGTGTGTGTGTGTTTGTATATTGTTTGTGTGTGTGTGTGTGTGTGTGTGTGTGTGTGTGTGTGTGTCTGTATATTGTGTGTGTGTGGGGTGTAAGGTGTGTGTGTGTGGGGTGTATGGTGTGTGTGTGTGGTATATGGTGTGTGGGGGGTATATGGTGTGTATGTGGGGGTGTGTGGGGGGAGTTATATGGTGTGTATGTGGGGTGTGTGGGGGGGGTGTATGGTGTGTGTGGGGGGCGTATGGTGTGTGGGGTGTGTATGGACACAGGGGATGTGATACACTACACAAACAGAGGTTTAGGACGACAAAGTTTGTTATGTTTTCCAGCATTTTGAGAAAATGAAGTTCATTAATTCTCATGAGTTGTTCATGATTTTATACGTGTTGTATTTGCTCCATTGTTAAAACATAATTGTAGAAAGTCTTTTGCTGTTCGACGGCACAACCTGTTGATTTATATCGTAGGCTGTTTCACTGTATGGTGTAACACAATGTTTCCTGTACATATGACAATAAACTCTTCAATCTTTGCTCTGCGAGTGTTTACATAAGACGATGAAGTACTGAAAAGAAGTTAAAAGCTCACTGAAGCATTATAAACACCACCAGTATAATATCTGCTCATTCCAACCTAACCAAGCTCATTTCATTGAGCTAATAAACTTTATTTGGTCATATACAATGGGAACATGTGTTCACAATAATCTGACAATCCAGTGCAGAAAACTAACCCCACATATTTACTTACTTAGTTTGAGAAATCTTCTGAATGAACCTCCAGGCTTCAGAGAATGAATGACATGAGTGTAATGTGAAAAATTAAACAGGTCAATCAAACAGTTAACACATTATGGCTTCACAATGAGCAAGTTTTACTAGACACTATATACTATAAATGAGTAACTGATTAAAACGGGGGGGCACGGTGGCTTAGTGGATAGCATGTTCGCCTCACACCTCCAGGGTCGGGGTTCGATTCCCGCCTCCTCCTTGTTTGCATGTACCTCGGGGGTTTCCTCCGGGTACTCCGGTTTCCTCCCCCGGTCCAAAGACATGCATGGTAGGTTGATTGGCATCTCTGGAAAATTGTCCGTAGTGTGTGAGTGTGTGAGTGAATGAGTGTGTGTGTGTCCTGTGATGGGTTGGCACTCCGTCCAGGGTGTGTCCTGCCTTGATGCCCGATGACGCCTTGAGATAGGCACAGGCTCCCCGTGACCCGAGGTAGTTCAGATAAGCGGTAGAAAATGAATGACAGAGAGAGTGAGTGATTAAAACGGACATCTCTAGTTTTAATTCCAAGATTTTTAAACACACCAAATAACATGAAGTGTGATACATTTGTTTTTTTGGCTAAATTGTCTGAATAATTGCGATGATTATCATGTTTAGTTATTATTAAGCAGCGCTGGACTGTTTTGACAAATGACTTCCAGATTCTTCTTCTCTGCATGTGTTTGTCTTGCACTCATTTGATTAGGTTACCTTGATCAAAGCACAGACTCATTTTGTTTTCTCTTCGCTTGCTTGCTGACTTTTTCCTGAAAATATTCGGAATGGAAAATATTGTAAGAGACCCCGATGTTTCCCTCATAACAATATACAGATGGGTAACATATTAAAGGGGAAAAAAACTGTTGGCTTGTTATGACGTACATTTGATAGAAAAAATCTCTGAGATGAGGATCGAAGACTTCTCTTATTCTCCGATGAATCATTTCTAGAAACATTTCTATCCTGGTGGACTTCTAGGAAGTGACCCATGATGGATCGCTGAATGGTTTGATGAGGATGAAAATGAGTAAATCGTATACTTACGGCCTTCGCTGTCACCACGTCTCAGGCACGTTACACACCTATGGTAGAATTTGTAGTGACTTGTTCGGGCTTCGGCGTACGTCTTGCGGAAATAACGTCGAGCTAGCTGCCAGGAAAAAAAAGAGATGCTGATCCTTGCAGTTGCTGAGCAAAAAAGACGTCGTATGGCCCGTTGTGTGAAAAAGCATATGGTTGGAACATTTAGTCCTTACTTCAATACTGAAACTCGTGAAGGAGATTTTCTCATCTTTGACCTTTAGATCTCTTCCGCCATCAACAAACACCAACTGATGGAATATCTTTTGGAAAAGTGGTTCCCGGTCCAGTTCCAGAGACTTGCGTTGGCATATTTGATATTTTCTGGGATTTAAATGTGTCTGGTAGAAAGAACAGTGATACAAAAGTGAGATTAAATTCCTTCGTTTATCAAGAAGATTCTCGAAGAGACTCTAATTGGACCAGCAAAAATAAACACAAACATGTTATGATACCTGGCAGTGTCTTTTTATTATACCTCCAGTTCTCTTTGCAGAACAGACACTCCTTTAATCTTACAATTCAATCATTTTTCCAAACGGCTTTTATCTAATTTCTTTCAGATTTAGATTTATTTGGCAGACTCACTTCTCTGGCGTGACTTGTATTTATTTTAATTATACAACCGATGGTTAAGTGCCTTGGTCAAGCTCCCAGCAGGGGCAGGTCTAGGCTTTGAATTCACTTTCTGAACCTTCTGATCCGTCTTTACCGCTGAGCTACCGTCTTTTTGTTCTGAACAGAACAGTGACAAAGCCACAAAGTCACATATAGACACTTCTTGTGGTGTATGGAGGACAGAAGAAGGCTCCGAGAGACTCTCAGCAAACTGCTTTAGATGCTTTACATGCCAGGACCCTTTGTGTACGTTTTGTGTTCACGTGTCTTCCCCGCCCTTGTCTATTCCTTTCTGCCTCAGAACTGTCCCTTATGTGTCTAATTGTCTTCAGTATTTAGCTGTGCCACAATACCTTTGAATCCTTGTCTTTTGTCTGGTGTCTTTAATGTCTGTGTCATTATTTTTGAGTTTCGGTTTTGTTTGTTATGATTAATAAACCTGTTTTTTTGATTTATTTTTTTTAGCTATCCTGCATTTGGGTCTTTTTATCCATCGAGACACCCCCGTACTCTGACATTACAATCACCTGCTCACTGTGTATCCTCCTCCTCTTCATGTTAGTCAGTCTTAATCAAGGGGGAGTTAAACTGGGAATCTAAACTGGTCCCAGTGTGGATAATTCAGCACATTTAGCCTACAGACACACATATACAGACCCTCTGTCTTGCTCACCTAGCTCTCCTCCATCTTGCGCTTTACTATCTGACAGAGACCACACACACACACACACACACACACACACACACAGAGCCAGGTGTTTTATATGCCCTGTGGGTTCACTTCACAAAACAATCTTGCATAAACCTGCTGCTTGTGTGAGCAATCAAGGCTCTGTGCATGCAGCAGAAAGCGTCAGTACATTTATGGATTAGTTGTTAAAATTATGAGCTTCTTGTGAATAATGTAAGTTATTTAATATATTCCAGAAAAAAAAAAAAAAAAAGAAACACACCCATTCCCACTTCACTGGAATAAAACAGATATATTAACGTGTTATTAATAAGTAAATACCGACGTGCACTTCGTGAGTCTGATTACACTTTAACAAAATCCATTAGTCTAATGATCCCAATGAAGCTTTAATGAAGACAGTTACAAACATTTTTTCTTTTTCTTTTTTTCATTTAAGTGTTAATAAAGAATTTACAAAGTGGACCATCTCTCTAAGTAATTATTGCTAAATTGTGATTTGAAATAGGACCTGGAAATATTCAAACAGTTGTTGATTGGTTGCTTTTATTCGGACATCTAGACAACAGAAGTAAAGTGTGTGTGTGTTGTGTGCGTGCGTGTTCTTTCAGGAAAGCAGGATTATAAGAAAACCAAGCCGGCTTTGCGAGCCACACGACTGAAGGCAGAGGCAAAGAAGAGCGCTCCAGGAATCAGGGTGAGACCCTCTTTGTTAGCTTGACTCAAGTATGTGACTTTTTTTTTTTGGAATTTACAGCTTTCCGTATTTTCCATCCTGACCCACGTAACAGGGTCGACGTCGCCTGGATCCTTGTCGCTTCTACGCCATACACGTTTATGTTAAGAACAGATGCTTGATTAAGGACTTTATTAAAGACTGTAATTCATTAAGTTTGCTTGTATTATATTTATCATGACAGGACTAAAGAAATTAATATACAGTGATCCCTCTTTTATCGCGGTTAATGGGGACCGGAACCCCTCGCGATAGGTGAAAATCCGTCAAGTAGGATTGACCCTGTTTGACCTTTTCACTGATGGTCATCATCTTCCTCTTCCTCTTGGGCTCACTAGAGGAATCTTTCGCAGGGGCACGGCACTTAGGAGGCATTGTAAGGGCTTAACGAAAAGTTCATTTCGAACACAATACGCGAGACACAGTTGACAGCGTGAACGCGTGAACGAGAGTGGCGAGATACAACAAGGGAAGAAGCTTGGAGAGGATGCGCTGATGCGCAGCCAATCAGCTCAGATCTCGTGCAGGGAACCAATCATGTGCCTTGTCTGAGTGCCTGTGGGTATGTACAAAGCCTCTGAGAGAGTTTCTCTCTTTGTCTGGCATCCTGGGAAACCATTTTTATTTTTATTTTTCGATGAATATTTTTGAAAAATGAGGCTGCGAAACTTGAACCGCGAAGTGGCGAGGGATTACTGTATATATATGGATCATTTTATATAAAGATTGAACAGCCATAAACAACTAAACCAACTGCTTTAATTTCTAGGTTATTGCTCACAGACTAACGAATGACGATTCTACATAGCATTTATTTCTATTATTAATTATTATCCTGCGTACAAGTGTGTGTGTGTGTGTGTGTGTGCGTGTGTGTGTGTGTGTGCGCGTGCGTGTGTGTGCGTGTGTGTGCGTGTGTGTGTGTGCGTGTGTGTGCGTGTGTGTGTGTGTGTGTGTGTGTGCGTGTGTGTGCGTGTGTGTGCGTGTGTGCGTGTGTGTGCGTGTGTGTGCGTGTGTGTGTGTGTGTGTGCGTGCGTGTGTTGGAAAGGGGCACTGTCGTTGTTGTTTAGGGACATGGGAGTGGGGGATGGGGGTTGTTTTTTCAGATGCCTTTGACTGGTAACGTCTTTAACACACAAACATTCTGTTCATCTTGATCCTTCTTCTCAGACCACGTTATTTTCGACGGTTATTTCCACGTTACTATCGGAATCAGAGTAGATGAAAGGATTTATTTTGAGACCGGATGATCGCACATGACATAATTGTTTACAAGATGAACTGTCAGGAGTGGACCCTGTGTGATCTGTTGTTGTAGAGCTGCTTTTCTTCTTCTTCTTTATTTCCTGTCAGAATGAACCAGCTTGACTTAACAACGATGCTCGTGTGCTAACGTCTGGAAAGTTCGGATGGGCAGGATTTCTAGAGAACCCTAGAGAACCTCTGTCCTTAGAAGTGAATTGGATTCTGCCATACTGGTAGGAGTCTGAACATGAGATTGGGTTGGATTTTGTCCTGGAGTTGTGATTAATGAACTGCTCAGCTCTGTCTAACTTTATTTATTGGCCTGTATGTGTGCCTTGTCATCACACTTTCAGGAGGATTTCCACTGCTTTTTTCCCCTGTGGTGGTAAATGCATGGCATGTGAGTCCCTGACCATATCTTAAGAGGTGGGACTTTAATGATGACTGACATGTGTAGAGCCCACCACCACCACCACCATCACCACCACCACCTCCCTCTCTTTTTCCTCATGTCATCCTTCGTTATGTTCTGTTCTGCTCTGCTCTTTGCTGAGGATGAAGCAGGTTGGCAGCTTTTGTGAGCTGCTGTGCGCCATGCACTGACCAGTTGGCATGCTGGCACAGGTAGTTTCAGGCACCAGGCCACTTGGCATGGGCATGTCCCTGCCCCCAAACAACAGACGCAGTGGATGGCACCGTCTGGCCCCAAGTAGAGGAGCTGGCTACATCCTCACCATAGACTCAATGGTCTGAAAATATGGCGTTCTAATGTACTGCCTGCTGGCACAGAATACTAAACAGACACTAAACAGCCACATGACATCTAACCCCTTTACGTTTTACATTCCCTTGCATATTTTAACACAGTTAAATCAAGGGGGGGAGGGTCAAATTACACAACGACAAGGACAATTTTTCCAACATGAATCTCTAATATCTCTAACGAACATATAGACGTCATTTTAAATCCTGTTAAAATTACACAGATGCTCAATGTACAACAAGTTGAGCTAATTTTCTGCGTGCCAGTGCTGCAACGAGTAGCTTTTTGAGTCTCCTAGCCTCCCTGTCTGCTTGAACCCGCCAGTCTGTTCTCCTCTGACCTTTCTCCATAACGATGCATCCTGATGCTCAGTGGATGCTATGTGTTTCTCACATCTTTCTATGTAAACAACAAAGACTGCTGGGTGAAAATCCCAGATCAACAGTACAACAGATCAACTCAAAAAGAGGGCATTTTAAAGTCATATTCATTTTTTTTAACAAGACAAACACACACACAGACATACACACACACACACACCTGTTTTATGCTTTCGTTAACATTGTTTACAATTATTGGGTATTTAAAAATGATCCTTTAAAACTAAAAAATGTATACACGTGGTCCTTGTTATTTAGAATTTTTTTTTCTCTTGTCTTGTGAATATCTCCAGTCCCTACACAATAATGCACAGAAGTGCTTGTTGGATGATGTAACCTCTTGCCATTACCTCGTTCTGCCCCTCAGTGTATTTACAGGGTCGGCGTAGCAGCAGTCGATCAGCACCTCGTATAACTCGGCGTAACATCCCTGCCAGTGTTGCAGCTCTTATCTGAGTCGTGTTTATGAGGCTTGTTCACGCCTCTGTACTTTATGAGACCTGAAACTCACTGTTACACTGCACACATAGAGTCTAATACACCAACACACTGGCCGTTGACCTTCACTGGAGAGCTTATACAACACGTTTGGGCCTGATGAACAGCTACACAGCCAGTTAACATGAAATCCAAGCTTACAACTATTGTTGATGTTGGCTAGCGATGTTGGCAGCTTCAGCTTACCTGCTTTAGACTCTGTGGCTGAAAACATTAGTAAACACAAACTAAAAAAGTGCGTAAAATGGTAGAAAAAATGCAGGGGTGATTTTTTTTTTTTCTTCAGGGATTATTGGCTCTGTGTTAGAAACAAGAACTGTCCACAACATCCCTCTGTATAATGTATAGAATTCCTTTACATTAAAACCTATTGCACAGAATAAATCAAGTAATATATACCGTTGTTGACTATTTAATCATGAACTATTTACTATTTTGAGGTAAAATTGTGTTTTATACAGTGTAGGGTTTTATTCATTCATTCATTCATTCATTCATTCATTCATTCATTCATTTTCTACTGCTTGAACTACTTCGGGTCACAGGGAGCTTGTGCCTATCTCAGGCGTCATCGGGCATCAAGGCAGGATACACCCTGGATGGAGTGCCAACCCATCACAGGGCACACACACACTCTCATTCACTCACACACTCACACACTACGGACAATTTTCCATAAGTGCCAATCAACCTACCATGCATGTCTTTGGACCGGGGGAGGAAACCGGAGTACCCGGAGGAAACCCCCGAGGCACGGGGAGAACATGCAAACTCCACACACACAAGGCGGAGGCGGGAATCGAACCACCAACCCTGGAGGTTGAAGCAAACGTGCTAACCACTAAGCCACCGTGCTCCCCGTGTAGGATTTTAATTGAATGTAAATTTCTTTCATTTTATTTACAAGTTTCGGTTCTTTCCTAAATTTATTTATTCCCATTTTACCTTAAATTCCAAACTAGATGAGATAAACTTAGCGATTATTTTGAGCTTATGAGATAATATTATCGACATCAAGCACATTTTAATCAGAAGTATGTTTGTCGAAATTGCACAGCAGACCACAAAGTACAACACTTTTACTAGTAATAAATGTGTGAGATATCGTGCTACAAAAACAACATCCTCATTTAAACAAATATCCGTATGAAATATTCTCTACGCTTTTATAGGAACTTAATCAACGACGGTGTGATGTGTGTCATGCCGCTTAACGTCATGGTATTAACGTCAAGTGGGTGGAACTAAGGTTCAGATTCCTCTAGGTTTCCAAAGTAAAGGTAAAAAATAACATGCTGTTTTATTCTAAATACAACTAAACTATACTTGCCCAAGGTGGCAAAAATATTGCTGAAACATCTCATAAGAGACAAATGCAAAACAATCCAAACACTCCATGCAATAGCAATTATGGCTGCGCACAAAGCAGTTTACTTGACAGCTAAATCAACATGGGTCCAATAAATGAAACTAAAGGGCATGAAATGTAAAAGTTTTCCAATTACGGATGACTAAAGCTGTCTGGCGCCTGGGTGGATGAGATAGAAACGCAGGAGCTAGTAAGTGTTAATGAGAACGAACGTGCTGATGATGTCCGCTGCAGTTTCTACACAGATAGTCATGGCCGTTACAGCCACTATTAATCCTTTGCGTTTTTTTCCTTGCGAACGTACGACTGATATGTTGTGTACTCTTTCTTTCTTTCTTTCTTTCTTTTTTTCTGCTTCTTACTTTTCTCAGTCTCTTTTAGTTAAAGAGTTAAAGGAGAGTCAGGATCGTTGTTTGTAATTTAGCACGAACAATGTCTCTAATTTAGCATTGTTCCAAAGATACATTTTTGAACCTGTGCCACTCAAGAAAAGCTAAAAGTCTAGAGGTTCAGAAGCAAATCGGAGAATTCTTCTGCTTCTAAATCTACACACACTAACACACGCACACACACACGCACACATACAGTTCAATATATTAGTGCAATTTTCCTTCCTTTGTGCTGTGTATCTATGCAATTTGCACACATTGTGCACAGAGAAAGACTCCTAAAGTACCTAAATTTGATTAGAAGTTTGATAATAAGTTGTCAAGATGAAGAACAGTGGCTTTGCTAATTTGCTTTACTAGACGATTGCACTTAATGAAACGGAGGTTGATGAGAATTGTAATTGTCATGACTAACTTTTTTTTTTTTTTTAAATCTAATTCAGGTTTGAACACCAGTCCTGCAGCTATCATTAGTTTAACTTTTCCATTAAACCCAGGAAAAGTCTTAATTAGAGTAGTCTTTTCTGTGAGATTAGCTGTTTCTCTCAGCTTTTTTCCCCCTCAATTAGAAAAAAAGCTTTTCTGTGAGATTAGTTTTTTTTCCCTTGGCCTAATTTTTTTTTTTTTATGTAGTTGAGCCAAGGAAGTCTGTGTTTACTATATCTTTTTTAAATTTTAAATCTATTTATCTATCCATCCATCCCTCCATCCATTCATCTTTATTTGCCTGATTGCTTGCTTGCTTGTTTTTGCTTCCAGTACATGTAATCAACTTCAGACTGATGGGTCTGCCAAACGGCAGCTCTTGTGTACCCGGTTCAGTTTAAGACATTGTCTTGACTTGGCCACAAATACATTGAAGTCTTTTTCATGTTTCTCAGATTTCTGAACAAATTTTGCAGTCTATCAGCGCATGTTATCCTGCTGAAAGAAGCCACTGTTGGCCGATCCGACCTGCCTGCGGCTACACTGTCCCGTATACAGCATGCGATGATGCACTGGGTGTTCTGACGCGTTTCTTTCATACCCAGTATTAACTTTAGCCTTTGCTAAACACACATAAGTGAGCCTTGTGTGTCCAAGACCATATCGCTTGTACTAACCACTGTATTCTGGGAAGACCTGCTGTTTTGGAGATTGACTGACTGTCATCAAGCCATCACCGTTTAGCCCTCAGTGACTCAAAGTCGCTCAGATTTTAACCCTTGCCCATTTTTCCTACTACTGACACATTAATGACAGTTCACTTGCTGCCTTATATGCCTTATAATGTGGGGCAGTAGTACAGTAGGATAAGGTGTTGGACTACTGACGGAAGGTTGCGAGTTCGAATCCCTAGCCACCATGCTGCCTCTCCTGGGCTGTTGAGCAAGGCCCATAACCCTCAATTTGCGCGGCTGTATAAGTGAGATAAATGTAAATGTCGCTCCGGATAAGTGCGTCTGCCAAGTGCCGTAAATGTCTAATATAACCCCCGACAGTTGACTTTGTAACAAGATAATGTTGTTCATGTTATGTCAGTGGTTTTAATATTGTAGCTGTTTAGGGTAACCGGGAGGAAACTAAATAAGGAAGGCTAACAGGTCCAAATCCAAATTTCCCCTTACCAAGTTTCATTTTATTTGTTTGTTTGTTTGTTCAGACACAGTATCATCATTAATACGACATGACAATACTCTCAGATTTTCCCCAACATTAAATAAATGACGTGTTATTCTTCAATAATTAAAATATTTGCACTGATAAATAGTTGTGGCATAAAAGGAACACGCTCTTATTTGAAAATAATGAACGTTGTCAGCTTTTATTTCTTACTTGAGTAATACTACAATTACCAGACCATATGGAGATTTAATAAATGATGAAATACTTTAAGGTGGTGGAAGGCTTGATATACGCTGATATACGCATGTTATATTTGCTTTTAGAGCTGCCGATATAAACAGTAAAGTCTATTCGGTTTTCAGTGACGAGAGCATTGCAGGTTGAATTTTCCTGCACTTTGCCTCATCAAAATAGTTTGGTTTGTTCTGAAAGCTTTGCAAGCCTGGTCTGGAGAGTGTTTCATTCGCATAAAGGTAGCACGCTGGCGTTGCTAGGGTGTTTTGTGGTCTGGAAGTTGATGGAGCTCTTTGCACAAAAGCATTTATTTTTGGCATATGACACACACCTGCACATTTTAAAGCACATTAAGTGCACTTACGGCCTCCACGACTGTGGTCTAGAATGTGTATATATAAGAAGCCGTGACTGGCTGAGGTTCAACTCTGAGTGGTTTGTGTCATTTCAGTGGTTTGTATTCATCTGCTTTTAAAAAGTATGTCTCATTCTTGCTATGGATTTTGAATTGTACCTTGTTTTAGGACATTATCTTGGTGATCATGGCCTTGCTGGTCTTCCTGCTGGGGGTTTACGCCTTCTTCTACCTCAACCTGAGCACCGAGCTGAACCTGGACACCGACCTGGACTAAAGAAGAAGAAGAAAAAAGTGATGAAGGATTCTGCGAGGTTGGAGGCTGTGTTACAATCAGAAAGTGTTCTTCTCTGACAGAACCTCTCAGTGCCCTTCTTGACTGCTAAGAACCCAGTGATTGGACCTTTTGCTTTGTCTTTAAAGATGCTCAACATCTGCTTTTTCACATTTTTATAAAATGTTAATTATTTCCTAAGGGACCAAGAGTTAATTAATTGAGGGTAGTTTACCATACGTGGCTGTTAGGAGTGAGTCCAAGGAGTGAACCATGATTAAGTCTTTCTTTGCTTAATGATCTTTTTTCTGTTCCAGTGCTTTCTTTGATTTTATATTTTCTGGGATTTCTGGAACACCCTTATTCCCCACAGCTCAGGAAATTAAAGGCATAAAGCTGACTGAGTGTGTACAGCATGAAGAATATTGTGTGTGTGTCTGTGTGTGTGTGTGTGTGTGTGTGTGTGTGTGTGTGTGTGTGTGTGTGTGTGTGTGTGTAGAGAGCTTGCCCAGCTTATTAGAACCTTAAATAATCATTGTCTATAAAATCTCTAGCAATAAAAGAAATCATTTTGTCATAAAGATCTTCATGAGCTCTCTGCTAATGATAATCTGTGAATCCTCCATTACTTAAGAACCTGCCTGGTTCACAAGGACACGTGAAAAATATCAAGCTTGACATTCTAGATGAATTTGGATGTTAATCGTGTAAACATTCAGAACCGACTCGTTTAAAGTTGCTTTACGGTATTATCGTCTGTGTGAAACTTCTTTTGCTCAGGATTAGTGTTCAAAACATTTTGAAAGGAAGGATTACTGTTTTCATCAGTTGGTTTTGAAACAGTTTTTGTACCCCATTTGTTTTGAAGGCTTTTGATGGATCACAATAAAATATAACTTGTTTACAGATGTACCATCATTTGCTTTCTTGCTTCGTCTGAAATTGTTCATTTGACTGGTAAAAGCTAGCTGTCTCACATTACGTTCACACTCCTGACACAAGCTGACTGTTTAAGTTTTACGTTTAATATCATGTGCATAAGGAGTGCTTTAAGCATCTATATACAGTGAAATTAATACGCTACAGTTATACTCTCCTAGTATAACCCCGAAGTCGAATAGAGAGATATAAATAAAGTGGCATAGTGTGAGATCTTGCACTGTAAATGATTAATATAATTTGGAAAGTTAAAAAAAAAAAAAGGTTATCCACACAGAAAAAAGATTTCAGCACCAAAGCAACAGACCAAACAGCAACACATAAAGGTTATATTTTCTCAATTTAATGCAAATTATGGAAAGACCAAACAATTACATCATGTTTGTTTGCTTGATTCAGAATGCAAGAAAATGTATAATTGTGGCTTCATTAAATTCTTTTTTATACATGTATAGAGACATTATGAAGAAGAGGAAGCATCAGAGAGCATTGCCTATGGTTAGTATGCCCACAGTAGCTATTACAGTTACTCTCGTTGGTAATCGGCCAGTGAATCTAGAGCAAAGCCAAACCAGGAACATGTAAAACGAGCCGAAGTCATTCGTTTAGTGAACTTTAGAGCATACATATTTTTTATTAGAAATAAAATGCTGGACCACGCTCCTCATCACAACAACCTTATCAGTTAAACACCGCAATAAACTAACTACAAGTGACATGAGTGACAACTCCTATTATAAATTCTAATTGCATGTGTGCTAATTCAATTCAATTCGGTTTTATCTGCATAGTGTTTTTTTTAAACAGAGGACATTCTCAAAAAAAAAAAAACAGCTTTAAAACTGTAATTGACTAATATTTAAATTAAAAATGATGTATTGAATTTAATTGTATATTTATAAGCTTCCCTTAATTAAACTCTTACTCTTATTACACTTATTCTGTAAATAATTTTCTTAACGTTCCAGCATTTTTGTGGGGAATACAGCTTTTTATGCATTTAAACAGCTCTGTAGTTGAAGTTATCAGATAACCTGTATTGATGTTAGATCAAATCTTAGCACTGATGATCAATATTGGGTCCTTGAGCAAGAATCTTGTCAGTCATTACATTAAATACTGAGAGAAAAAAGAAAACAAGAAGAGTTTTATTTACTCTACTGCATTAGTTTGTTTTTTTAGCAACAAGCCACACTAGCAAAAACACTACCTGCTAGTTTACTAGCTATTCAAAAGAGTGCTAAGTCACAGCTAATAAAAGATTCCCACATTTATTTTAAAACCACATGGACATTCTCACCAGTTTAACAAGATATCTTAATACTAATCATCTCAACAAAGAAACCACACATACATCTTTACTTACAGATAATGTTGTAGAACAGTTCATAGCTTCTTTATAACGGTTACTAGCAAACAGCCAGAAAGTGTGACTCGTAACTCAATGTTAATTACTCAGCATACGGTAGATCTGAACGTTCTTACAGAATTCACTGTTTGTTCTATCACATTTTTACTGAAAATAAACAACCTGTCAGAAAAGTGTGTTAATTACCAAAAGAGGTAGTGACAATATTGTTTAGAAAACCATTCTAATTAAGTCAAAGCTGTGTGTGAATTGTATATTTAGCAACTGCTAATTATTTATTTAATTTGTATCACCAAAAAAAAAAATGTCAAATATGACAATTCGGGATGGAAAACGGGTAATTACTTTATTCGTTCACATCGATCGTTCGAGTCTTATTCCTGAGGTAAATGTCAGTCATGTCAGTCGTTTGACAAACAGAAGCCTCAGTGTTTTACTGGCTACATTTCAAATATTAGAATTCAAACTTCACAACGTCATCGGCTGCAGTCACTAAAGCCTCAGTGAGACTAGCATTGATACTGTTTACAAAACGAGTCTATTCAGTTTCTGGCACTTATCCAACAACTTGATCAAAACATAGCGTTCACAGTGTGACAAAAAAAAAAAACACTCAACAATTAAAACACCTGTTTCTTTGGCTTGTATTGATCTAATATTGTCTCAGCAGAAGGCCTTGCCAGGTTTATAAAAGTAATCACCACCATTATTATATAACTATAGGAAAATATATTTAATGATTGTTAAACTAGAAGCGTCAAAGCATGTAGCAGACAAAAAAAATAATTCCTTTTTTTTTTTTTTTTTTTTTTTTTAATCTTTTTTGGAAAATTCAGGAACAAGAGAATCATGATGACATTGTTAATGCAACTTGAGTTGTGAACCATTTTGTGTATATACTAGTTTTTGTGTGTTTTTCTGTGTGTATGTGTGAGTGTGAATTGAGAGCCTCAGCTGCTACCATGGCAACTCACGTTGTTAGCTCTCCCAGGGTGCCACCTTTGCCCGTGTTGGCTGGTTGAGGGCCTGTCTGTGCTGGAAGGGTGTTAATGCCGCTGGCATCTAAAGCGCAGGAGCGTGCCCTGCCCGTGCCCAGTGCCACTGATGTCAATTCAAGCCAGTGGGGCCGTGTTAGTTCACGAACCCCGCGCTGCAGCTGGGCACGATTCAAATTCACACACTCATTAGAAGCAACAGGTGGCAAACAGAGAGCAGCGGCGGGAGCCTGACTTAGTGGGGGAAAGCGGCACGCCATTCATAATCACTTCTATAGCCAAGCCCATGCATTTATGAATGCGTCACCATTGTCACAGGGTTACTGGAGCTTTACTGTATGTTCACAATGGACCTGACCCGTGCCATGAATATTAACGTGCTGTTCACTTGTTGAGTGTTTGAAATGGCAAATGAGTTGGCCATGCTGGACATGTGCCACTATTCATGTTCAGTGTAGACCTGAAAACCTAGACGAGACAAGCTTGCACAAACCATTGTGGAGATACTATTACTAATTATTATTATTATTATTATTATTATTATTATTATTATTATTATTATTATTATTATTATTATTATTAAGTAGAAGACTTCCAAGACCATTTGTCTTGCAATAAATGTGTGTTGTTTGGGACAGGCCACTGGATATGAGTGTTGTTCATTCATGGAAAACTACATTAAAGAGACATGCCTACATACATACATACATACATATAAATCACATATTTCACAGTGTTTCAGTTTTTCAATGTTCGATATGTTCTTGAGAGATGCACATCTTCTGTACCAAGGACGTCAATTAACACTGGAGCTTCTGTGATTTTGGCAGCCATAGATCCTGGCTAATTAGAAATGATCTATTAGATTTTATCCCTGTGTCTTTACGTTCAAATTAATCAGGCGCTACCAAAACGCTGTTTAACTTGACCTTAGCTGCACTGCTATGAGACGTGTTCTGCAGCAAACGAGCTCCAGGATGATAAATGGACTGGTTGTGGTGGCTTGCGATCGTCTCATTAGCCATGAGAAGTATGTCAAGCAGAGTAATTACAGCTGGTTGGAGCTACCTCCTTTCAAAAACATATATATATATATAACTAAATCCTGTGTTTGTCTAAAAATTTTCCAGTCATTTTGGAAAATTCTCTAAATAGATTGTAGAATAATTAATGATGTTAAAACAATTTAAAATTTTTTGGCTGTTTTCTTGATTTCCAGAATTTACTCACAGTGACCCTGATGAATTTGTTTGTGTGTTTATTCATGAATTATACTGATTACAGCCCATTGTTACAAACTATTTACATTAAACCATGACGTATGCTTTTTTTTATACAAAGTGTTAATTACTCCCTAATGAGAAACCTGAGGTTCTGACTCAATTAGGCAGATACTCTATATGTTGTTGATGTTGTTATAGCCATCATAAATAAATGTTTTTTCTTACTTCAGGGAGTTTAACATGATCTTGCTTCATAAATATAAGAAAAATCTGTATTAGTTCATCATCACTGCTGATCTTGAGACAAGACCTTGGTCTGGATTGTTGCCAAAATTTGTAAAAAATCTACGAGTCAATAAATATCCATCAGCTTTAGCCATTTATATCTCACATATTTCTATCGCTCATGTACCCAGTTAGTGGAAATATGGAAAATCTGAGCTTCTGGAGTAGCTGTTGTTGTTGATCACTAAGTGATATGTTTTTGTCATCACTATAACTGGATGACAGGAGAACGTAAATGAACGTGACTTCCGAACAGGGGATCAAATTTACTCGAGCGACAGCTTGTGTGTGGGTGTGTGTCTGTGTGCACGCTACGGATATGTGTAACCGATACCACAATTGTTCATCATGATTACTCTCGGATATTATAAATAACCAAGTACATTATATGTCGGTTATTTGTCATTTAATGCAACATATCGTAACAAAAATAAACTGAGATGCATCAACAAACAAAAAAGGTATTAAGCTGTTGATTTTTTTTTCTGTAATCTCGCTGTTTGTACATGCAATTTTAACATAAACTTACTGCACTTATTAGATGTAAGATCAAAATGTTTAAGAAAATATATATTGGTTCTAGGAGTTTTTATTCAACACAATTTTGTATAATTTGTATTGTTCCCTTTTTTTTTAACCAGTGGAATTTGTGAGCTTTTGTTGTGCCATGAAAGTAGAAACTCAGCACTTTAAGAATTTGTAGCTTTGAAAGTATTTCAGTTTTTAGCTTATATATTTAACAAAGAGGATATTCATAGAAAGCACGATATATGTTTAGATGTACTTGAGTATCTAGTGTAGGGTAATAATGCATTAAATCAAACTGTTAAACACTTACACGAAAATGATAAAATACTTCACATCATAAACCTCTCGAGAACAGACTCTACAGGAATTACTGCCAATTTCTACCTCCTAAATATTTCCACTCGGTTCCTCATTTGCTTTGGTGCCAATGCAGCGTTCTGTCTTGGACTGCCACCCATTTAAAAAAATGTATTACAGGTTAAATACTATATATATAACAGTCTCTTTTTTATTTAGTTATAGAGTAATAAAACATGGTGGGATGTGCTTTTAGTGGTAATCTTCAAGGTACTAACATTGATATATCGATGATTTTCCTATACAACATGCTCAGTTGTGAGTTCTTCTTTACCTAATACATCACACATAAAACTTTTTGCATTATTTTTTGATAAATGTTAAAATGAACTGAGACATTTAAACTTTATGTCCTTTATTAATGCACCTGCTGCTCTGGCTGACAGGTGAGACATCTCTCTCTCTCTCTCTCTCTCTCTCTCTCTCTCTCTCTCTCTCTCTCTCTCTCTCTCTCTCTCTCTCTATTTCTCTTTCTGCTTCTGTTTCTATTATACACGTGATGCAAATCACTCCTAAAACAACCTGTACTTGTAATATGCATCTCAGTAAATGTAAATGTACAGCCTATTCAATATACTGTTAGCTTAGCTTAACTCGTGATTCATTCCATTTTTACCGCTTTATTTCCTGCCTCTGTTTTTTTTTTTTCATGTATAAAAGTTTATTATGAGTGACATGCCAATCTGTCTGGCTGCCTAGCGTGAATTTGCATATCAAAGCACCCACGCATCATATACACCATTAGTAATGATATAAAAATGGTGTCAAGGTTCAAGTTTCTCGACACAACAATCGACACATTCACGTAAATATGTCTTTCATTTTCACGTGTCTGTAAAATGTCTGCTTCACAGGTGAATTCGGATCATGTAGAGTTGAAAAGCTGTAATAAAAAAGACTACTTAACTCAATATGACGCTGTTTTGTTCTAGTTTACAAAGAGCTTGCATACCCATAGGTCTGTAATGAATTAAAAACTAATGAGAACTCCTTTAAAATGGCTTTCAAAAGGAAATATCATTGTAATCCCTGTCATATGACCCCACTGCCTTTACCCACACATACACACACCACCTTACCAGCTCCAGGCTTCTTCTCTCAGGTTTATTCCTATAAATATTTTATATACACACCAAAGGGCTATCGAATGCTCAAATCTGATTGGTCAAAAGGTGCTGATTAATATTCTATAGCAAATAAAGCTCTTACAGTAGCAAGTAAAGTAATTTAATTAAAAATATTAATACGTGATAATAATAGGTTACGTTTCTATAGTAACAGGGACTTGTATATGGTGGACGCTTCATATATAGTCTAAGGCTAATGAACAGACAAATGACATGTTTCTTTAGTTAAGGAAATAAATATAATTGTTGATATTGGTGGATTTTAAGATTTTTGAGCTTCTCAGTAGCGTTCCATGTCTCTAAACTTTAAAATATAAAGGGTTCATAACTTCACAAAGGCACTATATAAATAAAAAACGTATTATTATTTATTATTAACATATAGTTTTTAGAAAATAAGTGAACATACCACAACATCACATCTAACTATACGTATGGAGCAAAACAGCAAAATTCATTACTAAATGTAAAATCTGAAGCTATTTGGTGTCATAGTTGTGAAAGGAGAGACTTCTTTGCCTGTAGCAGCATTAAAAAGCTATGAAAAGGAGGTTTATTAGAGGTTTTCTACTGAAAGAAACAATGGTGCTGCCCTGGGTTAATGAGGCATCTATTGCAGAGTAGCGAACAGAACTTGAGGGTAAAAGGATGAAGGAGAAGAGAATGAAATCTAAAATGGAATTTTGGATTCGTGCTCATCAACATGTGAGGCAGCCTTGAGGATTCGTATAGCATATTAAGGCCTGGTTCATAGCGAGAATCGGGATACGTGCCGCTTGTAGCACGTTTGAATATGCTCTGAATGTATTAGTGAGATTGCCGTGTGTGTGTGTGTGTGTGTGTGTGTGTGTGTGTGTGTGTGTGTGTGTGTGTGTGTGTGTGTGTGTGTGTGTGTGTGTGTGTGTGTGGATTAGAGTACCTCTGCGCTCTGTGAGGTGTGTTGTAATAGCTGACTTAAAGGATTCCGCTCTATACACTTTGATTGCCTCCCTAATCCAATCTCCCTTATTTTTCCTTTTTTTTTCGCTGAAGGTGAAACACAGACAGAATGCGTAATGTAAAGGACACAGGGAGACAGGATTAATAAGAAATCATCCTTGAATGCAAATCAGGATGTAAACAGGGTCAGAGAAAGAACAAAGAGCTCGGTGTCCTTAAAATGTGATAAGTGGCTGTGCAACGTGCTTTTGTGCTGCACTGAATATTGCAGGTGTTCAACAGGTGAGCCATGACACCAGGGCCTGAGCATTTGCATTTGTTCTTATAGTTGCTCTCTCTCTCTCTCTCTCTCTCTCTCTCTCTCTCTCTCTCTCTCTCTCTCTCTCTTTCTGTGTGTGTGTGTGTGTGTGTGTGTGTGTGTGTGTGTGTTTGCACTAGCTCATTGTGTTATTCATAGGCACACACCTGGGCTCAGTGCACCTGGGCCTGCTGGCTGCCAGATAATGGCTCAGCGCCAGTTCCTGTCCAGATCAGGAAGCACACACACACACACACACACACACACACACACATACACACACACACACACACACACACACACACACACACACACACACACACACACACACACACACACACACACACACACACACACACACACACACACACACACACATAAACACACAGAGTTCTCTATTACTAACAGGCTACTACATAATTTAGTCCAAAATTCATCATTGTTTTTGCTAATTACTAATCAAGATTATATGGTTAAACCTGACTCAAATAAACCTGACTCCTTTTCCCCTGTTTTAAAAATCTTTATCTTAAAATGATCAAGTAAACTGAATTCAAATGGTCACATCATGTTAAATAAACATATTAAATCATTAGTATAAGTCACCATCATTTATCCCTCTGAAAAAAAAAATATTCTATTGAAGCTCATTTCATGAGCTTGCATGAGATATTTTACAGGCCGGATGTGAGAAAATGCACAAAAAGGCAAACACGGTTTAAATATACTAGGCTGAAAACACACACACACACACACACACACACACACACACACACACACACACACACACACACACACACACACACACACACACACACACACACACAAAAGATATTTTGTAAAACACTGTTTTGTTAAAGGGATGTTAATAACCATGTATACAATTCAATTATGAATATTAATTAAATTTATTAATTATTAAATTAATAATAACAACAATCACATTTTCTTAGTTTTATAAAATTCATAACAAAGTTGATTATTTTCCTCTAATAATTGCACATCTCTATAATTATACAAGGGTTTTCTGCATCATACACAACATCCATTTGCTGGACAGTTTTTTGTTGTATATATATTTAACAGCTTTTCCCCTCAATTTTTCCTTTCTTGAAGAATCACAACTTCATACCAATTTAAAAAACAAAACAAAAAAAGTTTCCTGACTGAAGCTTTCTGATGAAGGGTTTTGAGAAGATGTGTGTACTGTGTTTGGAAAGCTTTATTAAGAATTGTTATAAGAATGTAAAGAATGTAAAGAACCGTGTAAAGAGACACTATATCCATTTTTCATAGTCAGTATTTGACTAGTGATGTAGTTCTTAGTGAAGGGGTTCAGATCTTTGCATCCTGTAGTTTCTGTAGTATCTGAAGGGCTGAAGTTCCCCAGAACACTGCACTCAACCCTGTACTGTCAAAACAGGACTTAATTCTATGGAAGAGAAGACACAGTCCTGCGTTACACTCCACCCAAGGGTGATTAGGATATGCAGGGAGTTTTCAGTGGAAAAGTGTAGCTGACATTATCTAACTGGGTTGGATAAGCCAGTCTGGGAATATACTGAATACACGCACTGTTTTCTGATCTGAAAATGTAATAAACTTATATTTATTTACACTAAAGTTCAAAAGTTTGGGATCACTTGAAAATGTCCTTGTTTTTGTTGTTAGAAGCACTTTGCATTGTTCTATGAAGGGAGAAGTTCACAGCGTGGTAACATACACTGCCGTTCAGTTTCTTAAAGAAAAAACGTATTTTTATCCATTTCCTCCGAAACACAAAACGAATCAGATCAATTTTAAAGATCTACATTGTCACAAAGAGCCCCATTATCAGCAACCATCAGTCCTCCGTTTCAGTCTCATTATGTTTGCTAATCCAAGTCAATAATTTTATAAGGCTAATTGATTATTAGAAAACCATTTTACAATCGTTGTAGCACAGCTGAAAACTGTTGTACTTATTTAGGGAGGGGGGGCACGGTGGCTTAGTGGTTAGCACGTTTACCTCACACCTCCAGGGTCGGGGTTCGATTCCCGCCTCCACCTTGTGTGTGCGGAGTTTGCATGTTCTACCCGTGCCTCGGGGGTTTCCTCCGGGTACTCCGGTTTACTCCCCCGGTCCAAAGACATGCATGGTAGGTTGATTGGCATCTCTGGAAAATTGTCCGTAGTGTGTGAGTGTGTGAGTGAATGATCTGATCTGTGAGTGTGTGAGTGAATGTGTGTTTGCCCTGCGATGGGTTGGCACTCCGTCCAGGGTGTATCCTGCCTTGATGCCCGATGACGCCTGAGATAGGCACAAGCTCCCTGTGACCCGAGAAGTTTGGATAAGCGGTAGAAAATGAATGAATGAATGAATGAATGAATGAATGATTTATGGAGGAAAAAAGTGGCCATCTTTAGGTTAGTACCTGGATCATTAGGAGTTGTGGGTTTGTTCACAGGTTTAACAGGATATAACTAACATTCTTTTCATGGTTCTTTTCAAGACCTTATGTTGTCATACTGTGAACTTTTTCCTTCGTAGAGTAATGCAAAATGATTTTACAGAAAAACAAGGACATTTTTAAGTGATCCCAAACTTTTGAACAGTAGTGTATATTCATTTTTGTGAGAATAGTCACACTCTAGAATTGCAAGAAGATGACTTTGCAGTCAAATGAGTTGTACAGCAATATTTTTTAGCTTTGAACAGAAAAATTACCACTCAAACGCTCAGTGCTCTACTTAAAAACCACTATGTGTTTAATAGCTTTCTGGCCATGCTCTAAAATACAGGCTGGAAAAAGCAGTGATTGATGGGAAAAGGCATGTAAGCATATGAATCGCTCCCCTACCCCTCACCCCAATCATGTCTGCTCAACAGACTCTCTTTAATATCGTGTTTTGATAGCTTTTTTTTTTGTTGTAAAATGTAATTTAAAAGCCATCTAATCAAAAAAACACATTTCAGAAACAACTACAGGTTCAATCAATGGCAGCTCTACTTTTATTTAGTCTTGTATTTTCTAGACTTGTCCAACTTTCCTATATTCCATTAATGCAACTTAGCCATAAACAATGTCACAAGAGTGTTACAGAACTCTGGGTGTTGATTTCTGTTTCTTTATCGAACAAGCCTGAGCAACAGTGGCAAAGAAACTGCTTAAGATGACATGAGGAAGAAACCTGGAGAGAAACCAGACTCAGCAAGGTGACCCCAGATAATAGGATTATAAATGATTACAGTGTGGAAAGGTCAAGACAAACAAAATAGTATTTACACAAAAGTGTGATGTTCAGTTTGAGCCTGTTGTGGAAAAGAGTCAGAGGATGAGTATAGGACAGTCTGTATGATTACAGAAGCAGTTCTTAGTGAGATCCAGGTGAGTAAAGCAAGGCTGAGATTTGGAATAAACTGTATATCACAAGTGCAGATCTTTAGGATATCCATGTGGGATCATATACAGTACAGGAGCTTGGAGCAGAACCAGAGCATCAGGACAATCCGGCAGGTCTGGAGGGTGATTTGTTGAGAGGACATAAGCTATGAATAATGTTGTGATGCTACATTATAGCTAGTATAAAGTAGTAGTGTATCTGTATCTTGTAACAGTGAGACAATTTGGGATAATGACATACACGTTATCTTGAATAATGATATAATCTATCTAAATCTATCTATATATCTACCTTGAATAATGAATTAATGATATACTATATAAAATAATGAGATAATTTATTATTATTACAATAATGATCTAACCCAATATAATAATACATAACCTTAAATAATGAGATAACTGAAATCATTATACATTATCTCAAATAATGAGATAACTAGAAATCCTTATACACTATCTTAATTAATGAGATAACTAGAAATCATTATAAATGATCTTAAATAATGAGATAACTACATATTATTATACATTATCTTAAATAATGAGATAACAAAAAAGAATTTAATACTATCTTGAAATAATGACAACCAAAATAAAAACATACAAATCAATATATCTACTTAATATCTTAAATTTATAGGATAACTTCAAAAAATGAAATATGTTGAAACTATGAGCCAAAATGAGATAATAAGTTAACATAGTGGACTTATATTAACAAGACTAAATAAAGCATTTTTTCAGATATTTTTTGCAGTTCAGGGCTTCTGTACGATAAAATAGCTTTGTTTTTGTGCTTGCAACCATTGATCTCAATCATGCAATAAAATCAGCAGTTCACTGAATGTCTTGTAACGTTCTCTGAGTTTCTGTCATTTTGACCTTTCAGACCTGACATATCATATCATAGCTTTTGGCAACAGTGATGAAGGACAGAGATGGATAAAGAGGAGAAGACTCAGCCTAGCAACCCATCACATTCTTCCTGTCTGTGTCTCTCTATCTCGCTGTGTCTCTCACTCCTTCTGAACAAGTCCACACAGACACAAACAAAACACAGAGTATGTAATCATAGAAACCGGCCTATGAACACAACACACAGCTCTACTTCCTTCCTATATCTTTCCCCTTTTTACCATTAAGTCACAGGTCCCTACTCCACCTGGAGAATGGGGGTGGCTGTCTCTATCTGGCTGTCCTATTTACATCCACATCTCTGTGTGGTCCCAGGGGAAAGACAGAGAAAAAAAATTGAGGGGCATGAGAACGACCTCCATCGTGAAATGGGCTGCTACCCCATGACGAAAGCCAGAGGATGTAATTGATGGCGCTAAACACGTCTGCTGCCGCTCCTCGGATTCTGTGAGCTCCATAGCCGTCCCCTTGGGGCGATAGAAAGAGTGGGAGCGGCCGTCACGCTCACATAGACGCCAGTGTCCTTGCCAGAGTCCAGCGAGTCTGAAAGGTCACCAGGGGTCAAAAGGGAGAGATATTCTCTCAAGGACATTCAAAGAATGAAAGGGACACTTTTCATCCTCCAATTTCTGCCACTCTTTTCTTCTTACTGGTCATTCTAGATGTGGGTCACAGAGTAATGCCAAGAGCTGTATGAGAAGGCTCTTTCATTGGGATCATGTAAAGAAGTCTGCAGGTTTGAAAGGATAAAATAGTCAGCGTTGCGGCTGTAGTCATAGTGCTGTGACCTTGGGTAGTACGACATTTGCTCTTTGTCATTTCGAATGAAAACTATTCTTTTGATGATTTTTTTAAACATATAAGCTCTGCAATGTCTTGGGCTGAAATGTCAAATGCCTGGTGTCAATCAACTCAAACATCAGGATGTCAAACTCCACAACCACTTATTCACTCAAAGTAAAAGGCTTCATTTCTTGAAGTACTTCAAGAAACGGTTTAGATGCGGTCCCTGGCATAAGTATTCACCTCTTTTCGTTTTCCACATTTTTTAGTGTTACAACCTGGAACTTAATTAAAATGGATTGTATGTCATGAATCTACACAATACTGAAATGCAGAGAAGAAAATAAATAACAGACTCCGCCTAGAGAATGCTATGTACCAAATGTCTACTGCCAAAAGACTGGCATTACCCAGAGAAGCAACCCAAAAACCAACTTCCATCCAACTAGTCATGAATCTGATGGTAACTGGTTGCACTGGTTCAAACTGAGGTACATACTTATTTACTATTTTAATTTGTAAATGATTTTGCAACCCTCTAGACTTAAATAATATTGTGGTACCCTATGCTCTATGAAGCTTCATGACATATAGCTCTGTGTCTTCATGCAATGCTTGTTTGTGTGTGTGTGTGTGTGTGTGTGTGTGTGTGTGTGTGTGTGTGTGTGTGTGTGTGTGTGTGTGTGTGTGTGTGTGTGTGGCTCAAGTCAACACTCTGCATCAGTGACATGGCAGTTTGTACAGGTGTCTCATCCCACCAGCCTCGCATATATTTGCATTCGACTCCAAACAATCCTTTAAATGAGCACACAAACACACGCAAAGACTGTAAAGAATTAACATTCTTTATATATATATATATATATAATGTAGCATTGCATATATAAACTATAAATATATAATTATACATATGCTTTTTCATTTTTTCTTTTTTGTTTTCGACTCTTTTTTGTTTTCTCTCTCAATTTTTAAACGCTTTTCTATGCTAATATGACTCTGATGTTTACTAGGTCATTAATAAATCATGACCAAGATACAGGGAAAAGCCAGGACCAGGTATTACAGGGGAAATGCGGATGGTTTATTCTCTCATGCCAGTGAGGGCAAGCAGCCAGGTATGAACTACACGGGACAAAGCAAGGCAACAGTCGCTAACATGGGAGCGCATTGCGTGCTCATGCAGCACTGGGTGACATGTTTACTGTATTTATCTTCTGACTCTGATCAGGGTCAGAATCAGAGTGATTTAAATGTCATTTGTCGATAGCTTGGGAAATATAGTAAGTTAACAAATAAAAATATCAACTACGGGAACAGGTGAGGTTGGTTAGACTTTCTGTGTGGGCAGAATTAGACAAAATTCCTTTGGGAGCAAATGGGAGGATTTTTTTTTAAGTCACTATCTGTATCTTCTGATAACACAATGCATGGAATTGTCAGAACTTTACACACAATATCAACAATCATAGCAAGAAATAGAACTTTGTATATAAAAACCACCAAATACTGAGATATTATCACCTTTTAATATATTTGTGTATGTAAAATTTTCAATTAGCTACAATCACTAAATTAAGTAAACTATCACTAAAGGAATCCTGCCTTGATGCCCAAAGACGCCTGAGATACCCGTGACCCGAGAAGCGGTAGAAAATGAATGAATGAATGAATGAATGAATCACTAAAAGACAATGAAACTTTTCTTTTCCTTCTGCCCTTTTTACTATTAAGTCACTTTCAGAAAGCTTCTAATACTAATAATAAATGTATATTTGCTAATGTTAACTAGCTAACGAGTGTAGCAGTGTAACTAGTGTAGGTAGCAGTAATGCTAACAATTGTTGGCTTTTCTAACTAACTTAAACTTCATGTATAAATAAAATTCAGTAGTAGACATTGCATTGCCTTATGTAAACAACTAGCAGATGAAGTTGTTTATGAGAAATGCTTTACAAGCTAATTAAATTTATTCATTAGTCGGAGGCACAAACAATGTAACCGTCAACATTTAACATGATATAACATGATGTAATTTGATTAAAATAGGTTTGTATGTTGCTCAGGATTTTGTTTGGGATAATTCATTCTAACTTAATCTTGATCTAATATCCATTCCTAAATCTACCCCCGTACCTTGCATCCATATTAAATAGCTATAGTGAGAGATTAATATTCGTTACCCTGTTATGTTTGTTATCTCCATTATTCTGTTCTTTTGCTGATCCGAGATGCTATTTACAGTTTCACACCCCAACAGTGTAAAGAGGAGTGCATCTGGAAACCACTGAAAAATGTCAAAATGTTCCATTGTAAAAATGAAATAAGACTACAAATGAGTTTTCCAGCATGAACGCGTAGGTGCTTGGCTCCATTATCTGCCAAAGCTTAGAATTTCAGCGTTTGTGGATTGTGAATTATAATGTAACATGAAAGAAACAAGTCAAGGTTGTTCACATAGCTGATTTAAAAAACAAATAGATGTACAGTAAGTTCAAACGAAGTTTACTGTGGAAACAAAACCTTAGTTAACCTTAAAAAGAGAAGTCTGTCATGACGCCCACACTGAAAGATCATGTTTTATATGTTATTTAATAATTAAGTTAATATTTGGTGTATACTTAAATCACATTGTCCCAGAGCTCAAATATCTTTCACATAACACAAAAAAAATATGAATGCAAATTTATTTATAGGTTTAAAAAGTAAAAAAAGTTGTTGTGTTAACATATTACATCAATACTCCAAATTTTACTCTTATTGTATATATATACAGTATGTAAATAAATTACATACCCTCAAACAAGTCTGATTGTAAAATAACATAAAATTAACTAGCTAACTAACTAACTAACTGACTAAATGAACAAACAAGCAAACCAACAAATTCATTCATTAATAAAATCACCATCAAACTGTATTTGACATTTTTATTGACTGTTAAAGCTGACATAACAAAGACAGGTAGAAATATACACAGAGCTCTGAGGGTTAAAGGAATATAAGCTAAAGCGTTAGGAAAATAAATTACATGCAGTACAATACACAGCTGCTATAAAAGTGTATACGGAACATAACACAATAGTACACAATAAAAAATGCAATAATGTAAAAATGTCATACATAGGTAAAAGGGAAGGTTAAAGATCTAACACTTTGATTAGAATAGTAATATGACTTATTAATATTTATTCAGCACAAATCAATAATGCATGTACAACAAATACAATTAGTTCCATATGACACGTGCAAGCTTAAGCAGAAGACGGAGGTTTTGGGTCGGGTAGACTGTAAGATTTAGGAAACACAGGAGGTGGAAATGTAGAGATATTTACACACCATAGACTTATATGGATTTTTTTTTTAATCTGAGCAACGGGCAGTGTTTATTGTCCACCTGAGTAATTACCAGACGCTTTATGGAAAGTGGAGACGGTGTGGAAGTCACACACGTAATGTGTTTTGACAGCTGGGCCCTGATTGGCTATTGGTGCCTGGCTCCTGCTTAATGATGGGAATGTGAACAGAACACCTGTGGCCCTC
Source organism: Tachysurus fulvidraco (assembly GCF_022655615.1). Classification (NCBI taxonomy): domain Eukaryota; kingdom Metazoa; phylum Chordata; class Actinopteri; order Siluriformes; family Bagridae; genus Tachysurus; species Tachysurus fulvidraco. Next base: position 8,858,195 of record NC_062524.1, on the reverse strand, counting down.
CAATCACATGCTACGCTTGGCACTGGTGTGCTGCTGGCACACGCTGCACTCCTCATGGGCCCATTCAGTGTCCTGCTTTTGGATTCAAACGAGACTCTCTAATAGCTCTATGAACAGAATGATCATCATATGTGGCTGTGTTATGCTTATTATCTCCATTTCAGGTTTTCTCTTCAGCTGATGCCGAGATGACATCATCAAATTTGCCAGCCCATGGTGATAAATATAAACTTTTTAAAATTCTGGTCAAAATGTAGAACTGATCTTTATTTTGTCCTTGTTTGCTTGTTTTATACTTGTTTTCCCAAAGGCTAAAAAAATGAATCCATGCCTGTTTTGTTATGCCATTATTCAGCATTGAATTTCTTTGTCATGTCACACTCCACAGTAGTGCTTAATGGCTTAGATGAAAGTAGACACTCAGAGCTTTAAGGATTTATAGGTGTTTGTTCTTAGCCTACTAGAGACAACATATTCATTGAAAAATTCCTAAAAAACAAAACGTTTACTTTTTCCACACAAGCGCTGATATCAAACCCATTTCTGCTCTCTGAGACGCCCCAATACTTGAACAGAAGCCTCTAAAATCTAAAAATGTTATCTCCAACCAAGAAAATTCTGTGTAAGTTCATCTTAAAATAGGGAAAATCATCTCACACTGAAAGATAACAGAGTCCTGACTCATTTTATATCAAACTTGCGCTGAAAATATAATTCATTTATTTATCCTGAATAAAAATGTCGATAAAAAATAAGTCGATACGCCAAAGTACGGATTTAGATTGAATGAATAAACAAACAAATAAATAAATAAATAAATAAATACAATTCAGATCTTTTGAACTGAGGAATAAATTAGCAATTGGACCCAAAAATGTATTCGCTTTTTTAATTTCAAACTACAAGGTAATTTCTCTGTCATGCGACATTCATCTTTTATTTACTTTCTTTAGTTTATATAGCTATTGAGTGATTCTGTGATTGTACTTCTGTTTAGTTCACACTTTCATTTCTAAAGATTTACGTAAACATAAACACGGTTTAAATAAACTTAAGGTGTCCTTCAGAACTGCATGTTTTATTTATTAAAAAATAAAACAACTTATTTTTAATATACACCACTCATTACAGCTACCTTACCTTGAAATATAATCAAGGGGAAAAAACATGTTATTTGTAAATATGAATATTAATCAAAAGATTATTATTCACCAATTCAGTAGAGATAAATATATATATATATATTTACTGTACATTTTCTTGTCTCATTATATCCACTCTGTCGCCTGAATGCGTTCACACCTATGAAATATACGGAATATAAGAAAAGCGTTCTTTCTTTTTTCTTCGTTATTAGTTATTATTGTGATTTTGACTGGCAAGGTCACTTGCAAACCTGTTTTCTAAAATTATAGACTGAAAGGAAATGATGCATTTAATAAATAGATTTAATGAATTCATTAGAAAGTTCTTGATGTCCTTGATGTTAGTTAATAAAAAATAATTCAGTATTAATTCCAAATAATTATCACTAATTCAATATTCAAATTGAACTTTGTTAATAATATTGAATTTAGGTCTTAATGATAACAAATAGGAACATTTTATTAGCTAGAGGAATTAAAAGCACCGTTTAAAGTTTATACTTTTTTTCTGGTTAGATTAGACAGCTGTTTCTAAATAGTGAACAGAAGAGTCCTCATAAAAAATAGAAATAAAAAAAAAAGACATGACCGAGTTGCATCTGTAGCCTTCCCACATGTGTCCGTGTGCAGAAGATGAATAACAGCCCTTTAAATCATTACACTGAGAAGGCTTATCTCTGTGGAGTGTGAGGTGTAGGAGAGATAAACGCCTCTTTTTTTTCCCCCTCTCTCTCTTCCCACCTGTGATACATGAGAACAGAAGCTTGTGGTTAGACCATAAAATCTGAAGTTGCACCTCGTGCCTTGTATTGGCCCCCTGAGACAATCTGAGTGTAAGGGAGAAAGACCTCAGGTCTCATCGCACACTGGTACAGACAACCATCCCTCTGCATTCTTACCCCCTGACTCACACACACAGGGGCTATAAGGTTGAGTTCCACCCAATTTAGCGTTTATCTCGTTGTGGTTGTGCTAGCAATAGTAATTTTTATACATCGGTATATAATTATTATGATTAAATTCTAAAAAGGGATAATTATTAATAATACAATATGTTGAAATTAGACATAATTATTTTGAAGTTGTTATATTGAATATAATTTAAACACTGAATAGAAAAGTTGACCCAAGCAGACTGTAAGTGCTAAAAAAAAGCAAAACAAAACTTGTTATATTTTATACGTTTCTGTTGAAGATATAGAAACATCTAACCAATCAGAATTGAGCATTCAACTCAGTTTGCATTCACTAGCCATGTTTATTACTAGTTATGCTGCATTACAATTATGATCTATGATCTACTATAATGATTTATTAGTCGTTTGATGTGCGGTTAGTTAGAAGGGTACGCCAATAAGCCAAATAAGCTTTTGGAACCAACAAAGGCAAAATTACTGACGTGTGTGTGAGTGTGTGTGTGTGTGTGTGTGTGTGTGTGTGTGTGTGTGTGTGTGTGTGTGTGTGTGTGTGTGTGTGTGTGTGTGTGTGTGTGTGTGTGTGTGTGTGTGTGTTTAATCAGCTTTAAGTTAGTAGAGTATTGGAGTATTTTGTGTTTCGTAAAGCTGAAACACTGGATTTCAATAAAGGACGAAACATATGTTGCTTGACCCTGATTACTATGTGTCTTTAATTTACTAGCTGCATATCCTTTTTTTCTTACAGGTCTCCTTAACACTTAAAGGAAAACAAAACAAAACAAACAAAAAAACATACTGTATGCTGCTTTGACTGCCTATAAAGAAAATGCTCCTTCATTTGAAATTTCATCACACTGTTAGAGTGCTTAGTTTCTTTGTCTTCTGTTTGGGTGCAAATAAAAAAAATATTATTACATATTATTATTTTTTTTTTACATGCGAGGAATAATAGTAAATAGTAAATGGTGCTTGATAGAATGCTATCAAAGCATAGATCTGCGTTTTGAAGCAAATTAGATATTCACTGTCACGGTCAGTTTCTAGTTATTCATTTGACAGGTGCTTTTATCCCAAGTGACTTTTATGCAAGGCGGATTTTAATGAAAGCAAACAGCCGTGCAGCTTTGGGTTAAGGGCCTTGATCAGAAAATCAAAAGACGCTCGCAGGCAGTCTTGGGATTTGATGTCAAAACCTTTCCGTCACTAGCCCTGGAGCCTCAACCACGGAGCCACAACAGACAATGACTATCACTAGTACTCTTTTAAGAAGTCTAGCAACACAGAGAAGTGTTGATTTTTGATTGTATTTGCGTACCCACAGTTAAATATATCTGTCATTGAGAGACAATTGCTACGGTCTCATCATCACAGCTTCGTATGAGAGCTCTCCTGTAGTGACGCTGAATGCCCCACTGAACCAGCCTACAGCCTCATTCAGCTCAAACGGCTGCAATTTCACCAACGTTTAAAAAAAAAAACACACGTCGGCTTCGCAGGAAACAGTCGTAGAATTTGTTTCAGTCACGATGCATCTATTTCAGCTTACCAGTCACCCAGCCCTTTTGAAGCAGGGAAGAGTTGCAGCAGGGAAGAAAAAAAGAAAAAAAAAATTAAAGTTGACCCAATTGAGTCTGCAAGGCAATTCCATCTGAATGAGCACTGAGTGCACCATTGATGTCCTATACAGTATGTCTCCATTAATGCTGTTACTGCAAAAGGACCAAATTGCAGCTTTCAGGGAAACTGAATTATGGCCATTTGTAAGAGGTTAGCAGACACAAAGACAGTTAAGATGGCTATAGAGGTTAGCCATCCTGTAGCCATGCTGCACACTGTGTTTCTTTCCAGTTCAGTTCATCCTTCAAAAATGTTGTGGTCATTAAGAGAAACTTAATGTAGGTTCCACAACCCTGCTGTAGGTTTTAATGCAGTTGCTGTCACAGAGCTGTAGAAGTCTTCAATCTGATTGGTCAGAAGGTGTTTACTTTACAAAGGTTTGAACAGCCATCGCCATTATGCACCTGGACACCTGCTCATTCAAGCAATTATCCAATCGACCAGACAAACAAATCAAATACAAACAAATGAGAACAGCGAACATTTTGTTTTTGTGATCCTGTGCTCACTGTTGCCTCAGATTCCTCTTCCTGGTTGACGGAAATAAAAGCCGGTGTGGGTTTATGCTCCTGTAGCTCATCCGCCTCGAGTTGTGCATTCTGGGATGCTTTTCTGCTCAGAATGGTTGTACAGAGTGACTTTTTGACTTTACAGATCCGGTTAGCTCCAACCATAGCTATACTCTTCTAAGCTCTCTTTATCAACAAAGCACACATAACTGACTGATTATTACTGGTTATTTTTTATTTTCTAAACCATGCTGTATAAGTAATGTTGTGCATGAAATCTCAGATCAACAGATTCTGAAATTTCCAAATAAGCCAAACCAGCATCAACAAATGCAAATTCTGCTGCCGTGATGATTGGCTGACTGGATAACTGCATGTATGTGTAGGTATGTAGTGACTACCATGTAAGAAATAAAGATTTTGTTTTGATTCAGTCCAAGCTCCTGTTTAAAGTATTTGGTGATACAGCTATGATGGATCTTCCCAGTAGTCAAAATCGTAATAAAATTAGGGTGCGAGAAATTTACTGTACATCTGTGTGTGTGTGTGTGTGTGTGTGTGTGTGTGTGTGTGTGTGTGTGTGTGTGTGTGTGTGTGTGTGTGTGTGTGTGTGTGTGTGTGTGTGTGTTTGTGTGTGTACTTTGTGGGAAGAGCTTGATCACATAGGCACTTTGTCAAGAATAATTATAGCTTCCCAGGACCACTTTATTATGCTTGACCAGTCCAAGTAGTAGAGCGAGATGGGAAGAAAATGGCTGCTTATTCACTGGGCTATGAAAAGTCCTGTAAACAATTAGCCTGACTGTGTACTGGGAATTGGCACGGCTGCAGGTCGCAAAAAACTGGCGTTCCTGACCTGCTGCACTCGAGCAGCTGTTGCCGGAGATGGAGAGTGCACAAAAAACACACCAACACACATACACACACTCAAAGAGCTGCCTGTCCTATTCAAGAGCAGCCTAATCCTCTCGCTCCTATCGTGAGAGAGCTCCAGACAGCCAGGGCTTCACTCCCTTTGAGTCCAAAAAAGACACTTAACTTCATAGTGTCGCCCTTGAATGTGCTTTTGGCTCTGTCATTATGCGAAAGCTGTCGCTTGAACTCAATATGCTGCAGGGGGACAAAGGATCACTGGCAGTGCTTTGTCAGCATTTGGTGCAGTAACAAAACCCCTTTTACACCTGCAGTTGATTTGGAGCATATGGGCCTTTGATAGCCCTACAATTGGTCATTGATACCACTTGACGCTTTGTCCTAGAATTCATACAGGTTGTTAAGTTTAAAAAAAAAGATTTACGCATTTACCCTTCATGTGGGATAGTTCCTCAGGAACTTATTGAAGTGTGTAAATAAAGCAGGGCATATAAGCAGGTTCACACTCACACCCATTGATGTTTATATAGTCCGCTCTCAAGAACAGGGCATAGGTTTGCTACCTGGAACACCTGTTTGTCTCTCATTCACACCATCCATAAATGGTTCAGTTAAAACATTTACATCTATTTGTTTGTCATTCATCATCATTCTCCTGTCATGGCACCTTGGTTACTTCACAACCAGAAGTCAGGTAAGGTCAGATACCATGTGTGTGGATAGGACTCAAACATGATTAAATTATAATGTCAGTAGAAATTTCTCCATTTTTTTTATGATATTGAATTCACTATATATTCACTGTTCCACGGTACTCCAATGTACAAGCCTGTATTGCATTTAAAATATTATAAATAAAGCATACGAGTATCATGACGTGATACAAGAGGAAATCATTAGAATGGTACTATGTATATTGGGACACAGCTTCAGACTCTGTCATTTTAAATGTGAATATAATGATAAGTATGAGGTTTTTGACCATCTGTCTGTTTTAATGTAAAACCAAATGATGGAGGAAAAAAAAATAGAATGGATGCTTATTTTTTTCTATCAAAAGCAAAGTCAAAGTTGCATAATGAAAGGAACATCAGACACTTATTGAGAGTTCTGCTTAAAGAGAACTTTAATAATGATCGTGGTACAGAACGTTTGTGCTTTACTGGAGGTTTCTGTCCGGCGTAGATTTTTATTACTGACATAATTGTGCCAGAACTGTCTGGAAACTTGGCCCAAAAACTCACTAGTCATCAACTCATTTGGCCACAAAACCCACTGGTTATCTGCTTACACCTGCTATTGGAGTTGAGTGGCATGTCAGCACGGCTCTCGTTCAATTATTCATATGATATTCAATAACGTTGAAAAAAAAAGGTTGATTTTCCTCAGCATATGAAGAGATGGACCGCTAAAAGATCCATAGTGCTGTCCAGTAAGTACATTCGAGAGAAATAAATCAATATGTCATTACCCCTCTCAAAAAAAGTCTGGAACATCAAGTTTGCAGCCACAAATCGCTGGTCAGTGTTGGTCTGTGAGCTGTGAGGTTCTGTCCTCATATCATATAACTGTTATATGTTGTTAGCATCTTAATGTTTTCTCTAAATCTTCTCACTGTGAGTTAACGTGAGTAACATCATAGATTTGGGGGAAACTTTATTCTGAAAAGTTATCTGAAACAAAAAATAAAACCTACACAGCAAATTTCTGGAGCTGAAAATTCTTGAGTTAGACATAAACTTGGGTAAGATTTTGGGAGGTGTGGGTGTTGAGGAGCCTGATCCAACTTCCCCGTCTTTTCTGCACACCGCTGCATTATCTTGGACTTCGTTGTATGGAAGGTAAAAGTGCCATTTTACTTGATTTAAAGTTACAGTTTTTTATACTCTAAGAGATTTTCAGAGAATACTGATCTTGTTGAAAGTAGTAGCTCAATGGTCAAGGTGTTGGATTACTAATCAGAAGGTTGTGAGATTGAATCCCAGCTCCACCAAGCTGCCTCTCCTGCACCCCTGAGCAAGGCCCTTAAACTTCAGTTGGTCAGTTATAAATGTAAGTAACTTAGGATGAGGTCTTCTACCAAATGGCTAAATGTATCTGTGTTATTTTTAGTTAACCATTTTAGTGTGTTAGATTTTTTAAGACTATGAAAGGGTTATAATTTAAACAACCTCTAGTTAGGATTTCATTATAACTCCATATGTTACGAGAAAAGATTTATTTTTTTTTTTTTTTGATGAATCGTGTGGTGCAGACTGGGATTTAAATGACACTCTATAGTTACAGCATTGTTGTGTATCACTCTACCATACAACACAATAAGTTTAAACATAACCGCATGCCTGAATAAAAAGATTTGTTTTGCAAAATCGATAAGGAGTGTTTCAACCTACATGTCTACCCGGGCAGACTAATGTGAATACAAACTAATAACCCAGATACAAAATGTCCTTTTACTCGTGATATTGCTTTGTTTACACCACATTTTATTGTGTCTTTTTTTTAATCACTGTTCGTTTGTATTCGTATATATTCATGTTATTTTCTGTGTGTGTAATAAGAGGATAGATGATATCCTTGTTTGGATGTTTGTGTCTGAAAGTGTGTATGCGCACCACATACACATATGTCCCATGGTGTGTGTGTGTGTTTGTGTGGAGCCTGGTGGAGGCACACATTTGGAGGCCTGCTCATCTGCATCGTGCCATGCCCCATCAGCTCCATCAGGCTCAGGGAGAACAAAGCCGGTACATTTCCACAGCCATGAGCCTGCAGGGAGAATACTCATCATAATTAGCCCAATGATGAAGCCCTGTGATGTACTGCACAGCAGGCTCTCACTCTCTCTCTCTCTCTCTCTCTCTCTCTCTCTCTCTCTCTCTCTCTCTCTCTCTCTCTCTCTCTCTCTCTCTCTCTCTCTCTCTCTCTCCATCTCCTCTCTCTCCTTTCTTCATTATTATGGAGCGAGTTGGGAGGGGTGATTTTCGCTGCTGGCTGTCTGAGATGTAGCTTTTCCAGCAAATTTAAGAACAGGTTAAAAACATGTTAGAAGCACCAATTATTATTATTATTATTATTATTATTATTATTATTATTATTATTATTATTATTATTATTGTTGTTGTTGTTGTTGTTGTTGTTATTATTATTAGTAAGTTATTATTATTATTATTATTATTATTATTATTAGTAGTAGTAGTAGTAGTAGTAGTAGTAGTAGTAGTAGTAGTAGTATTTATTTATTTATTTATTTATTTATTTTTATTATTATTGAATACTAATTGTGCACTACTTTCTCTGTTATTTCTCCATTACTAAAAGACGAGATTTACTGAACACTTTTATGTATATATTTGCAAAAGAAAATATCTTGAATGTTGGTAAAATTTATTTAAGGGGTGTTTACTTGAAAATGTAACTTCTGTCTAGAAAACAGTAATCTGACATAGAAAAAGAAATATTTAATATGTAATACTCATGATATATCTGGGGGTTTTTTTATAATAGGAAATGTTTGTCTATGATATGAAATATAAAAACTATATTAAATGTCTTTTCAGTTCTTAAATGTTTGTATTCTTTTATTTATTGTTATTCTTATTTTTCTTCTTATTATATATATGTGTGTATATTTATTTATTATTTTTTTAATTATTTCTTGTTTTTCTTCTTATTATATAGATTTTTCTCTCTTCTGTTTCTGTACTTCTGCTGTTTTGAGACAATGTGATTTGTTAAAAGCACTATACAAATAAATTAGATTAAATAAAGTTTAATTAAATGGATCGCACCTCTTCCTTTTCTCTCAGATTTTTCAGACTAGACATTGATGACAGCAGACTCAGAAAAAAAAATTTAATGATTATTGTCTTAGGGCTCTACAATCTCTCTCTTTCTCTATTCATGTATATGAATACATGTGTATATGTACAATGATATAGGAGCAGATATAGTGTTCACTGTATTTAGGGTCAGGTTAGGCACGTGTATTGTATTATTATTACACCAACTGTATTAAGAGTATTAGGAGGACCTGTGTGTAGTTCATAGCTCTGTGTTTGTCAGATCTTTCTTGGGAGTCTTGGCTTTAAGCCTGGAAAAAAAAAATCAGGGATAGAAAATGCGGACTGAAGAAAGAAATAAAGCAATTTCAAAATGTTTTATTCTTTATATAAAACATGATCAAAGCAAAAACAAATCCTGTACCTGGACCATATGTCTAAAATTCTAGTTTCTACACAGAAAGCTCACTATTTTCTATTCAAGACATAGAGCGAGAGAGGTCAAAAATCCTGCATGATATCACCTCAGTGGCATAATATTCTAGCCGTTAACATGCACAGCCAGCATCAGTTTTTAGCTTGTTTACACCAGTTTGATGACGTGTGGAAAATAAATCGTCGTGAAGCAGCAAGAAGCGAATCTGGAGGTTGGAATCAGGGAGGGTTTATTATGGTATCACATCAGCGTTTAAGCTGCGTCCCCACCTGGAGTAGTGGCACGCTGCCCAAACATTGCTCCACAGCCTGTTTGACAGTTCAACTCATAAAGCCAGCCTACAGACATCCCTGTTTACATCCATTAAACCTGCATTTCAACACCATTCCCACCATTCAACTGTCATCCATCACATACAATCACATAGAAATCTGGCCTCCATTACTCCTGCACAAATGATGTCATTAAGTCAAGTCGTCTGAATAACGTCTGCGGCCCTAAGACGACTTCTTTCACGATTTAATCGTTTAAGCGTCAGAATTGTCTCGCTTTTCAAACACGACCGCTGTTATTATGGTTCATCATCACTGGTTTGTTACAGATTTGATTAATAATGTCTGGTCTACAAATAAACAGCACAGACCTCTTACTGTTGTTAGATGTGTTGAAGAGATGCTGGAATGATTTGGCTGAACTTTTTACTCCACAAACATGCTACTACAAGAGCAGATCCCTTTCACCACGCTGAACAAGACCTATGTGTAAATAAATATTTCTTTTTTTCTCATTTGATTGTAAAAACTGGCAATAAAAATGACATATTTGGCACCACAAGTATTTAATTTGATTTTAAATTTTTGAGGTACAGCAGAAAGTAAGTGCAACCCCATGGGCAGGATTAACAGTTCATAATTCTGGCTCATTGTTTGGAACATTGTGCCAGTTCATAATGTCACGTCTCGGTGTGATATTATTCTGAAAATACCAGATCAGAAATAGAGCTGAAATGTCAGGACATTGAGAAAATACGGTCAGTTACTTTAGGGTCAAATCTAATACAATTGTGCAGAACATGAATCAACCTTTAGGACCTTTAATTTCTTTGGTTTATGAAAAATGATCACAGAGTCGAGAGTTTGGTTTTGTTTGTTTAAGTATGAAGCCCCACCACCCTCTGCACAGCATATTGACCAGGTAAAGGTGTGTGTTCAGTGACAAACTGCTGTCTCTGTCGTGATCCACTACAAGACTGAGGAACTCTTTTGTCCCCCTGGACATTAGACTGTACAGCATCTCTCAGGTGTGACAGACAAACTGAGGAGTGACTTAGTACAGTTTTTCATCTGTAATTACTTTATCATCTGTCTTTACTTGATGCTACTGGCTTTTGCATTATACATTTTATATTTTATATAATAATAAGTAAAATCATTTGGTCAGGGGGTTTACTGTGTTTGTGATAATCTTATTTTTTCTCTATCTATCTATCTATCTATCTATCTATCTATCTATCTATCTATCTATCTATCTATCTATCTATCTATCTATCTATCTATCTATCTATCTATCTATCTATCTATCCATCCATCCATCCATCCATCCATGCATCCATCCATCCATCCATCCATCCATCCATCTATCTATCTATCTATCTATCTATCTATCTATCTATCTATCTATCTATCTATCTATCTATCTACAGTATCTATCTATCTAAAAATAACAGATTGGAAATAGAGCAGAAATGTCAGGACACTGAGAAAATACAGTCAGTTACGTTAGGGTCAAAATGTAATGCATTTGTACGGAACATGAATCAATCTTCAGGATTAATTTCTTCAGTGAATCACATGTTTGGTTCCATCAATTCAAGTATGAAGACTGTTTTAAAACCCAGAAGCAGTCCAGAGTCCAGATAGCTGATCCCTAGTCCACGTGGAAACAGTTTGCTTCAACCAAACAGTGGCATGGCACACAGCAAGTGTAGATGCTACGGTGATGCTTGCCGCCGCATGCCAAGTAACCCAATTGGCTCAATTTGTCACATTACTTACTGTTTCAGCTGCTACAGAAAGGCTTGTTATGGATATTGATATAGCTTTCAGATTACTGAAGCACTGTAATTATGGATCACGGTGCCAGACTACATGGCTACAAAAAAATCTTGTTATATTCCTTCATAATGACAACCATGCAGCCAGAAAACAATGTTCTTTACTACACGAGTGCTGGTACCAATGGAAAATAATGAAACACACCATAGAGTTCTTACATGTTTGCATCTTTCCTCAAACGAGCCTGTAACAGTCTTAACTGTGGACTGTAAAAACAAGATAAGAAAAAGAGAAAACATTTACAGTAATGATTTCAAGGAATGTAAAATTTGTTATAAGAAAGCACATATTAAATCAATATATATATATAATATTATAAATAAGAATATCTAGACATATTTTATTAGCTATTTATTCTACAATTTTTTTAAAAAACATTTCTGTGTGCCAAATCTAATATAAATCGAATATAGAGCAAAATTCTGTTTTAGTGTGTCACACATGCCCACCATCTTCTATTTACACTACCACCTGTCCACACACTGGTGCCATACGGAGGATCCCCGAGCATGTGACGGGGGATTTCTGTTTATTATGCTCCATAGCGGTAACATTCCTGATCATTTTGGATTAATATGAGATGTACTGTGTTGTTAAAAATATATAAAATTGTAGAAATAGTACCTTTCCTGATTTTAGTGTACAGATTTATGGCACAAAGAAGAAGAAATGCTGTGTGTTAGTGAACATGTTTAAATTTTCAGTATTAATGTGCATTTCATATTGTGTGTTTGTTTGGTTATAAATATGCAGTATATTTGTGTGCGTGTGTGTGAGTGTGTAAGTGAGCATGAGTTCATCTGCATGGATGGACATATGGGCCTGGGTGGAGGGGCCGGGGCTGAGCTGACAGACCACCAGCATGGTCTGGGACGCTCCAGTGCGCCTCCTGCCATGCACACACACACAAAAACACAGTCACACGTGGCAGGCTCAGGCAGATGGCACCACTTGGTCCTTGAGCCAGGAAAAAGCATGCAAATTAAAGGTTATACCCAGCAGGTTTGAAGCGCTGCCAGCGCGGGGTGGCACAGCAGCCCTGGCCCACCTGCTTATCGGCCCGGGGACATCTGGCTCGATTTTCATCGGAACGAGCATGACGCTATGAGGGAGAACTCTCATCTGTTCGGGCGCTCTGTTGCAGTAGCGCTCTCTCACTCTAAAAGATCTTATTAGCTCTTAACTACAGTTGTTAGAATTTGTTGTGTTGCCCAACATGGTGTCTTTTTCAAATTGGCTGCAGACATTAGACACAGCAAAAGTTACCCATGCTAACACAAACTAAAAAAATCATAAACTAAGCAGGCTTAAACTCTCTCTCTCTCTCTCTCTCTCTCTCTCTCTCTCTCTCTCTCTCTCTCTCTCTCTCTCTCTCTCTCTCTCTCTCTCTCTCACACACACACACACACACACACACACACACACACACACACACACACACACACACAAACTCCTGCAAAAGCTTTAACAATACAGCCATCTGAATCGGTTCCCTAATAGTTTTCCCTTATGTTAAGAATGGCTTTAACGTCCATGATTGAATAATCTGATCCAGAGTAAGTTTGCATATGTTCTTTCATATTTTTGCAAAGAAAAAAAAAACGAAAAAGAAAACCGCTGGTGTGTGACCAACGTTACAACAACGAAAACACTTCATCCTAGATAACCAACATAAATTCATCAGTCAGTTTCTTTTCTGGTTTGAAATCATATCAGAGCATCAAATGTTTGTAACCCAAAAGTTACAGTATATAGTACTTTTCTTTTTCAACGAAAATGAAATGTCAGTATTTGAACCATGAGTTCAATTAAATTGAAATCAATTTTGGTTAAAAACATTGTCTCTATGTGGCAAACTATATATGAGAAACTAAGAGTTTAACACTGTGTATTGACATTTGAGATTGTGTATTAGAAGTGTTCATCCCTCCATTTACCCTTCTGTTCATCCCTCCATTTGAACTCTTTACCCTTCATGAGCTTGCAGGAACCTACTGTATCTTATTGACTTAGGGTGAGGGTGGGTTGGGGTGCCAACCAATCACAGGGCACAATCACACGCACACGCACACACCCACACACACCACACACACACACACACACACACACACACACACACACACACACACACACACACACACACACACACACACTCCTATCTTGATGATGTGCTCATTTAAGATGATTCCTTTTCTCGTGTCTGACGACTAGGCGCTGGACTACGTTACCAATCAGCCCCAGAACATCACAAGTGACATGACCAGGTCACATGTCTGGCTGACCACTCTCACCTGTTTCTCCTTTCACCTTGATTTGCCCTGTAGTTAAGTTCTGGTTTCTGTCAATGCTGTGTTTTGTTGGGTGCTTCATCGTGCGTAGCCTTTCTCTTTATTTCTGTATGTTTTGCTGTTTTTGAATTGTCTACACTCTTTATTTGTTCTGTTTACACTGTGAACAAATAAAGTCTGCACACATATCCATCGCATGTTAAGTCCATCCACAGTAAGACTATTATCATCATTCTACTCATTTTCTCTTTCTTTTCTTTTACTTATACTGTGGCAGTGGTGGCTCTAGTGGCTCTGGGTTGTTGCTCAGAGGATCGGCGTTCAAGCCATATCACTGCCACTGTTTGGCCCTTGTGCAAGGCCCTTAGGCCTCTCTGCTCCATGGGTACTGTATCATACCTGACCCTGTGCTCTGACCTCGACCTCTTAAGTTGGAATATGTGAAGAAAGGATTTCGCTGTACTGTAATACAGGTATATGTGACAAATCTGTATGTGACTTTATACAGATTTAATGTTTATTTCAATCGGAATATTTTTAGCATACATTTTGAAGAGCGTTTGGATTGTATTTATTTTTTTAATTTTTATTTTACAGAGTAACGGTGTGTGGTCAAGTGTTTTTGGCTTGTGTATTATCCTGTGCCAGTATGTCTGAGCTGTAGAGTGACTGTGTGCAGTGCTAATTGAAAGCAAAGCAAACTGGGTGCGAAAAGGCCTTCAAAAGTCTGACTGTGTGTGTGTATGTATATGTGAACTCATTAGTCGGCATACTGAGTGCTCATTGTTTCAGAATATTCAGGCTCCCTACACCCACAGTTCATTGTTTTTCGTTCTCATTTTCTCTGTTTATACACTGCCGCTAAGCACCCACTGGCTATTTTGAAGGTTGATTTGCTTGACACTTTATGGCTGAATTTATTCATTATAAAATGTAATTATTTTTATTGTTTTTTTTATTTCTTTCCCTATGAGTCAGGGCATGGTCTTCTCATAGCCAGTGCATCTGCTAAGATGATGAGGATGATGGCATGTGTGGACTGCAAACAGCCTGGAGGAATAGAAGGGTGGAGGGGTGATGTGACATGGCACTAGCTGACTGTGCCAGCATCCTAACTGGCAATGCCACATGCCCATCAGTGGCACGGTGACCCAGAGCTGTCTGAGGAGACAAAAGGCCGACCCATCACTAAATTCCATTGGGGGGTGGGGGTGGGATCACCATGGGGCCAGAGTGTGGGTGATAAAGAACAGGGCAAGTTGACAGGGCCTGTGTTTGTGTGTGTGAACTAGAATTCCTTGTGCTCTGCATCTGTACACTGTGAACAGGCTTCCATAGTATTACCAATTATTATTAATTATATAACATTATTATAACTATAACTATCTAACTAAATGTTATAATTATATAACATTTAGACCATTTTTGACGAAACTTTAAAATAGAAATGAAACTTCCTGTGTCTGTTGTTGATGTTACATGAAATGTATTCAGATGGTCACACACATGCTTTCCACACAGTTGTATTTAAGTGACGTGACATACGGCTAAGTACGGTGACCCATACTCAGAATTCATTCTCTGCATTTGACCCATCCAAAGTGAACACACACACACCGTGAACACACACACAGCCATTTATGCTGCGGCGCATAAATTCTTTCTACTTCTATTCTATTTTACTTCTAAAGACAATCTGTGTTTTAAAAAGCCTGGTGATGCTCTGAAACATAAGTGATGACCAACTTGTCATGGTGATGTTCCACAAGATTAGAGACAAATAGAAATGGGCAAAGTTTTGTTTAGTAATAGTTTCATAATAAATGAAAAATGATTATCGTTAACAGATTGCTGTGTTACATCAGAAATAAACCACTTCACATCTTGATGTTATTGGTAATCTTTTTTTTCTTCCCCATACCTCACACACCCCAGTGTATTTTATTCCCTGTTATTTCTCTTTATGTCAATAAGATAGAATTGTTTAGGTCGTCTAACGTGACAACACTGTATTCATGCTAAGACGATCAGACTTCCTGTTTCCTGGATGCTTGTATGAGCGTGAAACATTAACACCTTACCTCCCGGGGATTTTGAAAGCTCTTCGGATTAGAAAGTGTGCTAGAGAAAGGAAAGATGGGGTTGTGGGCTAGAGAGAGTCGTGGGGGCCTGTCTCATGACAGTTTATTTTAGCTGGCAGCGATTATCTGATAGCGAGGCGTGAGAGACACTGCTCTGACACTCCAGCGCTCCGGACATGTGCTCTCTACACGAGCAATCACTTCAGCTGCTCTTTCATCGAGCACATCCTTCACACGCCGCTGCTTTTTCATGCCTTGTCGACCTTCTTTCTGATAATTCTGTGATTTTTTAAGACGCCGAACCATAAAATTTTGACCCTCAACAAAGGGAAAGCAGAAAGTTTGGAACTTTTGTACATGAAATTTCTAGCACGTTTACAGTAGGTGTTGTGATATGAAAATTACATGCTGAGGAAAGTGTGTTAATCTAAACCTCATGTGAAAATAGAAGATCTTAACCTGTTTTTCTTTATGACAGAAAAAGATGATAGATGTTATTCTCAGGGATTTAATCAAAACAAAAGGTATCTTATGCAGCGACAATAACATACAACACAGGAGACTGCCATCTGGATAAAATACTCGATGTCTTAACACCTTTTTTAAATATGATCTAAATTGTGTGCACACAGAAAATATGCAGATTTATTTATTCCACTTAAGGCTTTTTTTCTTTTTCTTTTCTTTTCTTTTTTAAACTAAGCACCTGCTCTCAAGTGCATATGTATCAAAAGTAAAAACTAGAAAAATTACTACTAGACTGTAAAAGCAATTACTAGTTAAATAATTTACTAGACTGTAAAAACTAGAAACATTACAGCAGATATACAGTAAATGTGCTGTTATGTGGACTTGATAGACTGTGTGTGTGTGTGTGTGTGTGTGTGTGTGTGTGTGTGTGTGTGTGTGTGTGTGTGTGTGTGTGTGTGTGTGTGTGTGTGTGGATAAGGCATTGTGCTATATTTGGAAAACCTGCACATTTGTGCAATTATTTTGAAGTAGCATCACAGCAATATAGAAAATCATACAGATACTGTAGCAATTACGAGCTTCAGATAATGTTTACACTAATGATCAAGCATCAGAAATTGTGCTAGAAATGAAGTGATCTGTTTTATGTCTTATGCTTTATTGTGTACTGTATGTTCTGTTCTGAGATGCTTTTCAGCACAGGATGGTTGTAATAAGTGTTCTAGTGAGCTAGCGTAGTCTTCCTGTTAGTGTGAATCAGTGGACATTCTTCTCTTAATTTAAATTATTTGACATTGGTCAAATAATGACCCTGATCCACCAGCGTTAAGTGGAATAATTGATTTTGTTACAGATTATGAAATATCAGCTCCTGAATAGTGGCCCTAAATAGAAGCCACTATCCAAAAATGAATCTTAAATGTTAGTGTAAATCGATGTGATGTTGGTCTGCAGATATCTGTTACTATTACACACATTTCACCTCTGACTGTGTGCTTTCACTTTAATCTACATCATTTATTTTTTTTTGCATGTCACACTTTACACCTACCTCCTATTTGACACACCAGAGCTCTGTGATGCTAAAATGTTTACTGTTGTTTGTTACTTGTTGCGTCATTACCGACGCACCTTGGTCCGTACTAACAGCATTTCGTTCTTTTGTATACTGTGTATGTAGAAGAATGACAGTAAAGCTTGAGTTGAGTAAAAATAGATGTTAGTGGTGATTCTTTCGAAAGACTTTAGAATACAACAGAAGTGCCTTTGTGTACGGTTAAACCAGAGCCTGCACGGTGCTCTGTGATGGAGGAGAAAATATGCTATTTTTTTTTAGTTGCTGTCAGACCAAATGTGTATAGAAAGCTGAAATTTCTCTGAAGAGGAAAGAATGTTGGATGAAAAAAGTGCATTTGCATTTGATATGCTACTTTTGCCTTGCACTGACTTTTCTGAGTAAAATATGACCTGTGAATGAGCATGGGTTTTAGCAGCCAAAGAAAAATGAGTTTGTGGGACTATATATAAGTATATATATATATATATATATATATATATATATATATATATATATATATATATATATATATATATATACTGTTTTTCCTTTTTTTTTTTTACTGTTGTTTAAAAGAAAGTAAGCAAAGTATTTTATTTTTTTCTGTTATTATCATTCTACCAAATAGAAAATCAAAAATCTGATGCATTTTCTTTTCTTTTTTTCCCCCTCGCCCATTTGCTCACCTGCTAAGTCTTTTCCACCAGCCAGCACTTCTCTAGCTTAATCAGTAGCTACTAACTGAGGAGAATTATCGCTAACACATGCTGCCTCTGAGAAGATCTCAAGCCAGCATCAAAACAGAAAGACCTATCTGCCCTCTTCCTCTTACCTGAGCTCACAGACACTCGTGAGTGGCTAACATTAGAGTGATTGACAGGTGTGAGAGAGTACGTCTTCTTTTCCCTTTCCACCTAGATCGATAGCTAGCACGGCCGTCAGGGCGCACGCTTTCCTGTTGCTTTCCATTTGACTTGTAGGTTTTATACTTCTCACCTCGCCAATGTTCCACTGAGTCTGTTTTATGTGTGAGTTTGAAACATGCTGACAAACAAAAATAGTGTTCAGCTCCCTCACTGAGAAAAGAAACGGAGCAGCGTTTCATCTTCCTCCAGTATTTTTATTCAAACGCTATTCTTAATGAATCATGTAATTATTTTTGAACGTACTATTTCTACCCTGTTTCCAAGATGAAAAAAGATCAAACAGATTTCTGCAAAACAAAAGTCTGTGTACAATTCAATTTTTTACTTTGATACTCAGCCTCAGTGTCATAGTGTTCCAAAATAATCCAGCAATTAAATAGCCATTACTGAGGGGAGAGAGAGAGAGAGAGAGGGGGAGAGAGAGAGAGAGAGAGAGAGAGAGAGAGAGAGAGAGAGGGGTGGAGTGGGGAGAGTAAGATAAAGAATGAAAAATTACAGAAGGAATGAAGAAAATGAGAGGAAGGTAGGGAAGAAGGAAACAAGCGGAAGGAAGGAATAGAAAGGAAGGAAACGAGAGAAAGGAAAGAAGGAAATGTGAGGAAGGAAAGAAGGAAAGAAGAAGAAGGAAGGAAGGAAGGAACAGAAAGGAAGAAAGAAATAGAAACACACAAGAAGGAGTCGGGAGGCGAACATGCCCCCCATAGGAATTGATTATTTATTTAATTCAAAAAATATTTTCCATCCTGTGTATAATTATTTATAGACTATGTTATTTGGAGCATCCACCATAGAGGTCTGTGAGAATGAAGTGGGGAAGTGTCAATGTATTAGAATTGGATTTGTAAAATTAGATTGGTTCGGTGTGAACTGTGGTATCATTAATAATAACAATAGATTACAATGAATATGATTATTATATATGTGATGGTAGATGCTACAAATAATGATGGAATAATATGATGTAGAGTTATAGTGTAGTAATGAGATACAGACCGTATCTAGCCGGTGAAATCGGGATTAAATAAACAGACAGTAAAATAATGGGTGGTTATTTGTAATCCAAAAGGTTTCCATTCGAGATACTGGTCGACAATGGGGAACGTTTCAGAGATTCCTCTCCTATCGCTGTCCACACACCAGTGCAGGCTCGGAGAACACGACTGGACTGTGTCACAGCTCTGTGACAGCGAGGCTGGAGCTGGCAATCCTAATTTGCTGCTGCTCGGTGGTCTGCTTTCTGTTAAACAAACCCTGTGATAAGATGCAGGTTCGCCTCCTTCCAACCCCCCCACCCCCAACCCTACATCCCCGCCGCCTCTCACCCACCATTTACACTCAGCCCAATGAAATCTTCTGTGTTCCTGTGCCCCTTGGCCTAGCCTCTATGAAAATGCCAAAGATAAATGATTTGTCTGTAACGTGACGCCTGCTGTTTGTTGACAATTGCAATCCAAATAGCACATGACGTACACTGTGTCCTGATATTGGCGCAGGGATCGCTGGAAACTTTTCGGACAGCCTGGCGTCCTGAGAGAAGACAACGATTAGCACTTGGAAAAAAAAAAAGTTCTGTTTTTTAGAAAACACCTTCAAGCTTTACATTCTTTCTAATGCACTGGAGGATGTGGAGAGAATGCTGGCAGACTTTGCTTGTGCTTGTGCTAGTTAGAAGTACTGTACTTCTTTTACACCGTTAGTGTGTGAGTGACTCTGGGAATGAGGTAAAGGACATTTTAAATGAAGGTAAAGCCCTTCAAAGCAAGCTAAGAGCATGATTTAGGTAAATAAATAACTTTAAGCATGAATAAATCCTGCACATTCTTCCTTTTTTGCATGAATGTGTCAATTCCTTTAACATATTACTCTCAAAGCAGCCGTTCAACTGAACACAATCAGCCCTTTGAAATATTCTGAATATCCCATATAAGACACAAGACGTTGCATCATGAACATCATGTTAAGAATGGAAATTGCAATATTGACTGAGATTACTTATAAAATACAAACATACTGACAAATTATAGATTTATTATTAATTCTTCTATGCTAAAAAGAATATTGTTATACATTCTCTCATCTATATTCTCTGTAAGGATTCATTTGGAAATATTGTTGCCTGGGATGAGTTAAGGTATCATTTCTAACTCTCTTTGGAGGGAATTTTTCTATCAATACAATGCTGAAGTAGGTTAGGTTAAAAATATAAATACTTGTGGAAAAACTACAATATACATAAAGCACAGAGTGTCTCCTTTCATATTATGAAATGTGACCTGATAAAGAAGAGACCCTACTAACCAGTCACATTTTACTTTTATTTCCAGTTCCATTTTTTGGCCTCTGGTAAAAAGAGTGAAACATTGAAATATTTGAAATATCAATGTTATAAGGGATAAAAGGCACCATAGATGTGAACCCACTACTTTATGTTTCGTTTTAACTGGGAAAGGTAATCTAGGTATAAATATATAAATATTAATGATAATAATTTTTCTATTTATTTATTTTCATTTTTTTTTAAACAAAATGTATTTATTTATTTATTTATTTATTTATTTATTTATTTATTTATTTATTTATTGTAGTAATATTTAAAAATATATATTTGGCAATTTAATAAAGGTCAGCAGACTGGGGCTGTGAGCATACATGCAAATCAACATGCTATCATTTCTTGCTGTACTGTTTCTGCTTTGGATACAGAGACAGCACATAATCTCATTCCATATTTGCTGCCATCTCTGACTAAAATCTCTGCCCCAACTAACTAATCACAGCTTTCTCTCTGTTCTGTTTGTGCCGCAGGGCACTGCCAAGCTCTTTAGCTGTCCTAGCTCATTTTATAGCATAAAGGAACGATTCAGAGAAGAATTAAATGCACAAATGCACACAAGTGTCACACATTACAAACACGGATAACAAGCCAAGCCAAAGATCTTTGTTCCATGTCCAAATTTTGCTTCAGTAGTTTGTACTGGAGTTAACAGGCAAACGATTGAGACGAGTATTTAAAGTGTTAGACATTAATGTTAGTCAATTAATGTATACCATAATTTAGACACGATTGCTAGATAATTATATACTATTTGGACAAATGCTTGTAGACACCTGACCATCACACCCATATGTGCTTGAACATCCCGTTCCACACTCATCCCTCATTCGTTGTTGTAATAAACTCAGTTCTTCTGGGAAGGCTTTCCACTAGATGTTGAAGAGTGGCTGTGGGGATTTGTGATCATTCCACTTCATGATCATTAGAGAAATTAGTTAAAGTCAGGGCTCTGTGTAGGACACTCGAGTTCGTCCACATCAACCTTGACAAACCTCAAACTTCACATTTTCTATTCAAGTACAACCTTAGCAGTAGTTCCACCCAACTGTCAGTACACAGATATGAATCCTTCTGTTTCTCATTTATTTATTTTAAGAAAATCATTCATTTTGCCCCATGTTGATGTTTTTCCACATGTTGTCTTTTTCTTTCTCTCAGTATTCAATATTATTATTGAGGAATTTGGCATAACAGATTATGATGTAACTGTCACCAGGCTGGTGTGCATGTTTTTATTTTTCTGCATTCATATGAATGGAATTTTACCTCAAAAACACTTTTCCTTCGGATGAGATTTTATTGAATTTTTTTTTTTGACCTATTTGTAAAAACTAAATCTCAAACAGATGTACAGATGAGGTTTTAGATATGTTTGACGTTGCATGACAGTTTGTGTATAAAAATAAACATGCTTTCCAAAACTAGAAAATGTAGAGATCACTTTGACCCTCAAATTACTTCACTGGTTAGCTTTCAGTTTACTGTTTTTCAGCTCATCTCTGCAAATTGAATTAATACGTTTCAATCAGTGTTTTTGATAAAGTTTATTATTTGCTGAACCACAGAATCATAGCACCAGGGCAAAATTAAAAGAAAAGCAACATTTGGACACAAACCATGTCTTGGCTGGGTTACTACACTTGAGGTAAGTAGAAAATTGGTGTCAATTTGATTTTTCCTTAAACCTTTTGCTTTAATCAATTGTTTCACAGTTGGTGAAGCCATTTATTGAAGTATTTGGAGAAATCTAGCCCCCGTTTTTTTCTGTTTCTGTTTTTTTTTTTTTTTTGCAATATAACAGTAACTGAACACAGAGATCTGGTGGGGAAGTGTTATGATTCAGCCAAGATGCTGCAAAATGTATTTTCCATCTCTGGCATACATCTCTGACTACATCTGATTTAGATCCTTTTATAAGACACGGTGAACTGCCCTGCTCCAAACCACAGGCATTGCCAATCTAAATGCTCATTTTTCCTGCAGAAAATATTAACTCTGAGAGGTCAGACTTCACTCCAGTTTACAAAACTATTTCTTGCATGGAGCAGAATCTCTCACTGCTGACTTTTTTAATCATCAGCTGACAAAGTAGTCCAAGTCCGGGAGATGGAGAAGTCTTGTGTTTTGCTTGGCCGAACCCTCCAGACTCTCACGACTACCATATGCAAAAAGGTCCATGTCATTCCCAGCTTTTAATAAATCCAGATCACAGTGTTATTTTAGCCTTTTTCTGAGCCTGTGGGTCAGAGTAGTGGAGAACAAAAATATTATGGTCATCCACCATAAATTTTCCTGGCTCTCAAAAGCCACAAAACCCTCTCTTTGTTTCAGAAAGAGTCTATCTTACCAATGCAATGAGAAAATCAGGTTTAGGCATTGTGACAGCCTTCGACCTGGAAAAGAGGAAAGGACCAGATGAGTCCTGAACTCAAGCCCTAAACCTACTGATGTGTGAATGCTTTTTTTCAATCCAAAAAATAGGAAAAGTTGTTAATGTTAAATACAACTTCTGATTCTCTTAGTGGACAGTGCCAGAGAATTGGGAATGGAGGTATTCAGAGATTTGCCAGAATGTTCTAGAAAGTGAGAGAGCCTCTCATCACTCCCGGCTGGCTTTTGATTTAGGGCACGCAACGAAGCCTTGCTGTAATTTGCGCAAAAAGGAAAACACAGACGTTTGCTCTCCAGATCCAGATATGTTTAGTGGTCATATCCCAACCCATCTGGTTTCATTTTAATCCACTTGGAGTCACACGTGAAATTATACTTGGCCGTCTTCGTTTTATTAGTCATCTTTGATTTATGACCTTCAAAGTAAAAAATAATTGGCCGACACTGCACGCCTTTTATAAGGCTTGTTCGGGGGTGAACACGAAACGCTGGAAAAATGAGTCCAAACAGAAGGAATGCATGACGTTATGGCTTGAGAAGGACCAGGGCTCCACTCGAGCTGCGTTGTGTATTTTTATAACAAGCGCCTTCTTGGCCGGCCGGGCTCCACTCTGCCAAGCGCTTGTGTACACAGCATCAAACAGGTCATGTAACTTTTGGATGAAAAACATCTTCATGCGATAGTTCAGCAACTTGAGCAAACACATGGGTTTTAAAGCAAAGAGTACTGAGAGAACTTCTAGTATGGACTGGTTTATGAGATTAAGTTTATGAGTTTTTAATTAATTAATAAATGATTAACTTTTCCAGCAATGATATTGACTTCCACATACTTCTTTTTCTTCTTTCAGTTAATCAATTAGAAAATGTATTTAACATCAAGTTAAATTTATATACATATACAGTACATATTCTCGGGGGGGGGGGGGGTCATGGTGGCTTAGTGGTTAGCACGTTCGCCTCACACCTCCAGGGTCAGTGTTCGATTCACGCCTCCGCCTTGTGTGTGCGGAGATTGCATGTTCTCCCCGTGCCTCGGGGGTTTCCTCCGGGTACTCCGGTTTCCTCCCCCGGTACAAAGACATGCATGGTAGGTTGATTGGCATCTCTGGAAAATTGTCCGTATTGTGTGAGTTAATGAGAGTGTGTGTGTGCCCTGTGATGTTTGGCACTCCATCCAGGGTGTATACTGCCTTGATGCCCGATGACGCCTGAGATAGGCACAAGCTCCCCGTGACCTGAGGTAGTTTGGATAAGCGGTAGAAAATGAGTGAGAGAGTGAGTACATATTCTCCTATGTTTACTATAATTGATAATAGGAAAGTCTATAAGTGGGACAAACAATAGTGATCAGCGATTGGTCGTTTGAAACAATAGTGATCAGCGATTAGTTGTTTGGAACAATAATGACAAGTGATTGGTCGTTTGGAACAATATTGATCAGCGATTGGTCGTTTGGAACAATACTGACAAGTGATTGGAAACAAAAGTGATCAGAGAATTCTAAGCTTGTGCAAGCAGATTTTTTTTATTTTTCTGTGTGAGTTGGTGTGTCAAGAAACATCTTAGATACGTCTTATATTACATTACATTATTTTTTATATACATTTATAATAACAGGCTTTTGTTCTGTGAAAGCACTGTTAATGTACCATAAGTGTTACATTTTTAGACAAAACCTGATAGTTATAATTCCTATAAAGTTTTATACAAATGCTTTTTTTAATGCCTTGTGGTAAAACCGAGAAAATCAATGAAAGAGAGAAGTTTATAAAAGAGAGAGTAGAGAGAACATTCCAGTATATTTGCAAGAAGCCGACTTATATGCTTGCAAACAAGGAGCACATGCCAGAAACAAACATTTTCCTTTTTTTTATTTGGAAGAAAGCCTAAAAATGTGCCTGTCGCAGATGTTTCAACAGAAGGTGTTTGCATGCTGTTCGTTAATACACTGCCATACGGGACACAGTATGACCACCACAATAACCAGTAAGTAACACTCTGTGTGTGTGGAGCCAAGAGCCAACTTTACCTTCTGGTTTTGGGAGAAACCTGTACCCTGCGGATTGAGATGTACCTCGGTGCCGCCACATTGCCTCTGACTAATATTGGCACAGAGAGTAAAATATTGGGTTTGTGGTATAAAGTTTGATGGGTAGATTTTAGAGATTTTGGAAGTGTACATTATCAAATAGATTTTTTTGAACATTACTAAACTAAAATGTGGCAACAAAGCTGATAGTGCTTAATTTAAAAATGTCAAAATGTTCTCTTACACAGCTCTGAAAGAGATCCTGTAGTTAACTGTTTAATGATGTTAGAGTAAATTCTGTCCTTGGTCAGTGAATAAATTGTCATTATTGTTGCTCTCACTCCCATTTACTAAACTGAGATATTTGAATGCAGAACTATACAAAAAAAATTTAGCATTTTTTTTCAAAGAACCTTAGTGTTAGAAGTTAGGATTCTAACAATGCCACATCCTTCTGTGGCCAGTAGCCAATGGAGTAGGGATGGGGTGGGAAGGACAGCATACGCTCTCTCACCTGTCAATCACAGTGACACTAGCCATTCATGCCTGTCGTCATTGCTTCTTGGTCTCTGTGTACTGTAAGTGTTGTCCCTGCTGCTTTCAGGTTGTCCTGCAACTCTTTTTAAGTGGCTGCTGGCTTTTCTCTTTCCTTTCTTATCACTTATCTGGGAGTATGTTGTGAAATCTTGGGAACTGCATATGTCTAGGGACGATTAATTGAAATTCTTTGAAATTTCCACCTATATTTACGGCATTTGGCATATGACATGCTTATCCTGCTTAGTGACCTAGATTTTATTGTTACAGTTGTTGCTCTAACCTTAGGAATAGAACATTAAGAAGCTTCTTCACCTTCACCAAGATGCTTTTTTTTTGTAAGGTTTAATCCTTCCCCCATCTATCCATCAACGCTTATTCCACACAGGGTTACATGGAACCTGGAGTTTATCTCAGGGGAATCGAGGACACACCCTTAGCATGATGCCAATCCATTGCAGGTACACACTTATTTACACACTACAGATAATTTATGGAGTTTGCAGATCTTGCAAAATCCATATTTTTTTCTGAAGTTATTTAGATTTATTCATAATTTAACGTTCATGTATATGAGGACAAAGTCAAAAAACATTAATATACATTCATTACATTTATCCACTTCTGCATAACTAACAAAAAGAAAAGTGCTGAATACTAAATTCTCCTCACTGTATAATAACGAGTTCCCATTCTGAACAGCAGCTAGTGCAGCTCTAAGGTGCCGAATGAAGAGTGACATCGTGCTGAGATTTGCAAAAGTTCTCGCATGGTTCTGAATAAGGAGGCGCCGGAAGGATGGTGAAAATAGCATATATAAAGGGAAAGGGACTGAAATCTAAAAGTTTGCATTTCAGATATACAAAAAGACACAAGGAAATCAATCAAATGCCACAAACTACAAAATAGGTTTCAGCAATTTCTCTTACTATACATGCATCGACAGTATGCCAATAATTATAGAGATAGCTGTATATGTGTAATGCCATTTCAGTTGAAATGCCTTGTACATTGCACAAACCTGTTAAGGGCTCAGAGATCTTTGTTCTATATTGTGACATTTGTCCTGCTGTGGAAAATAATCTAATCCTCTGAAAGAGCTTTTTCTCTGTGCTGTTTTTTACTGACCAAGACCTTCATTCCCTGTCAGATACACTGCTTAATTCATTATGCATTGTTCTACTTACTGTGAGAGAGAGAGAGAGAGAGAGAGAGAGAGAGAGAGAGAGAGAGAGAGAGAGAGAGAATAAATGTATTTAGAATGAACATTTAGCCCTTAATTGTTAGAGCCAGACAATTTATTTTAAATTAGTTTCATTTAGTTCAAAGATAATTTTAACTAAGCTAAAAACTCCTCCATCCATCGAATCTTTAAACAACCCTTTTTTCAAAAGCACACGCATTCAATATGCAAAAAGTCTTGGCAGTAAACTGACTAAATTAGGTGAAAGAAGACAGTCGTAGCTAATCATAACCTTTGACCTTAAACTGATCTTGTCCATGACACTACTTCTCTTTCATCTGTGTGGTGTTACTCTCATTCTCCAGAGCAGATGCAAACTTAACTGAGAATGGCTCTGATTTCCTGGACGACTGTCAGGAAGGCTGTCACGACCGTAAAAACATGCGGCGAAAACATTTGGCAGTGGAACTTGCTTGTTTCTTGGTGTTCTCGTGCTCGTTTATTTGTTTATAGACTTAGGATGATACTGACTGCAAAAAACGTAGCAGTACAGTTTTGATGAGCATTTCAACTCCCAGAACATTCATTTTAAAAAACAATTATGCAAGGATTCAATCCACGGTGTAAATTTTATCTTATATTCTGTCTAAATGTGTCCTTAAAGTTATATATATATATATATATATATATATATATATATATATATATATATATATATATATATATATATATATATATATATATAATGTGTGTGTGTGTGTGTGTGTCTCAGTTTATCTCATTGACTTGCAAATGGAAAAGGGAGAGAGAGTAATCAGTTATTAAAATTCAGGTAATGTATTCCTGTTTCTGAATTCTATTTGAGAAACATTATTAATTTCATATATCACGTTCGGAGCGGCCATCTGTTCGCGCCGCACCAGTGAACCTCCCTCCATCTGCCTTGTTTTTAGAGAGAAGGTGAAAGAGAGAGAGAGGGGGGGGGCACTGTGACTTTTTGATTTGTCACTCATTCGTTCCTTCAGGACCACATGACTCTCACGAGGCTCAGGATGTTCCTCAGCTTCCCTTCACACCATCCTCTTCCTCCTCCCCTTCCTCTTACTCTTTCCTCTCCTTTTCTTTCTCCTTTTGTTTTTCTCTCTTCCTTTTTGTCCTGCTCCAATCCCCCCTTTATCCCCTCCCTGCCTGCCTTGCTCCCTAACTGGAGGAAACAGATTGCGGAGTCGGCACAGTGAGATGTAGCCCTGCCACAGTTAATTTAGCATCTGCGTGTCCATGAATATGAATACATTTACAAGTTGTGGGTATAATTAGATACTGAAGTGTGAAGCAGGGGAGCATCAGGTGAAGGAGGAAGATGAGGGAAGAACAGGTCAGGCTGTTTGGGGCTTCAAAACAGCTCAGCTTTTGTTTTCCTGAAAACATGGCCCATAAATTTACATTTAAATTTTGTAGGTTTATGCATTCACGAGACTATTTAGTAAACTGCTATGGATAAGAGACAGAAGTCAATCCCAGCATAGAGCTTCTCATACAATAGTGAGAGTTCACATATCAACAACAGAGCTACTGTATATGGACATTTATAGGCTCATTTATAGGTATTATTTTATTCGGATAAGGTGTGGCTGCTGGACTGACATGAATTGAACTATATTGCCACACCGAGTTCTTGCATCTGATTGGTCAGAAGGTGTTAAATAGTTTTCTATAACAGTAGCTCTAACAGTACTGCTCTGTACATCAAGTTTGACATTAATGCCCTCATGTGAAATAAATGATAGTTTCTATAGTAACACATTCCACAAGGTATGATGGATGATCCACATGAATGAATTTAAAATCAATTGCAATTGATTTGCAGTCTCTGGTCAGCGCAAAGGTGTGAATTGCAAAGTGAATCATTCAGTGAATGCCTTTTTACTGGCCAAGTGTTCAATTATGACACGCACGTGCACACACACACACACACACACACACACACACACACACACACACACACACACACACATACACAAATAAATGCACATGTGGCCGATCGTGTTTTGGTGTTCACACATATTTCTGTTTCCTCTCAACTCATTGCACAGCTTCTGCTGTCAGGATGCGTGGTTTTCTTTTTTTCTTTTAGGCATAAGGCGGGAACACAGTGAAGTGGGCTAATGTTGTGTATTTCAACCATATGCCACAGTGATGTAGGCTTTCCTTAATGAAATCATTATATATGATCGATGCAAAATGTGAGATTTTAAAAGGCTTCTCTTTTTTTTGGATGATATACGATCATTTTCTTGTATTAAATACAGCAGGGGAGGAACAGACTCCAAACACACGCAGAAGTGGGTAATGTTCTGTGGTCGGACCATATGCCGCAGTGTTACAGCCTCAGCGTCAATGTGCAGTGCAGTCGGGCCATAATGAAATCATTATACACTTGAAACCAAACGACAGCCTATGTAAAAGATTTCCTTTCAATTTAATAATATATAATAATTATAGTATGACTTGATAGATTGCTTTAAAGTGAAAAGTATATCGCTGTGCCACTGTAGGGCTTTAGCTAGTGTGCGGAATTGCACTATAATAACGCCTGTCTATAGCTTCCGAGTAAATATGCAGATATTTGCCTTTACTTCATTTATATTCATTTTAATCCCCCTGCTGCCAAATCCAGCATAAACGGATTAATATGAAATTGACCTTCAGGGGGAAAAAATGGAGTGAAACTTTAAGGTTAAAGTTAGACATGTGAACAGAGGGAGCACCTTCTCTCAGCAGGGGGAGATGGCAGATAATTGATTTTTGGATGCCGTCATGCAGCGGGACACGTCGATAAGAAAGTTTTCGATCTGGATTCTGTCAGGGTTCTGCATATAAATTACATCAGGGTAATGAAATAAAAGCATTAAAAGCAGAGAAGATGTAATTAAAAGCACACTGCAGGACCAAAGCGCATGCAACTCAGTGGGGTTCGGATACCTCAGGTGACAGAATTTTATTATTTGACAAATTATCTACGAGTTCAAGTGAACTGCATTATATTCTAGGTTTAATATATTGTCCTCTTTGCAGCAAAGGGCTATATTCATATTATATTTAAGTGAATGTTGCATCTTTATTGCATTATTTCTTAACATTTTTTTTTTAATTACTCATTGTGTGCCGTTGTGTACAACTGAGTATGTGTTGTCTTGAATGTAGGTTCCTAAGTGTTCCCCTTACAGGCAAGAGTTCCTACTCAGTGCCTTTTGAAACACTTTGGTTGGCAGATGGTGCCAGTCCAACAGGTGCGGATGGGCAAGAGAGCCAAGCTAGACAAGGATGCTTAGAGGAAGACGTGTCTCCTCCCCTCATAACCTCATCCTCCACGTTCTGGGTTCCAGATGGAGCCCCTGCAGTGCGGCAGTTGAAGAGAGCGAGCGAGAAAAGAGTGTTTCTGGATGCTGAGAGGACAGACGGTGGCTTGGAGACAGAGCTGAAGGTCTCTAGAGTCAAGAATGGAAGAATGCTTTGATCACAAAAAAGCAACTCTCCTCTTTCTAAACAACAAAATGATCTACAGGGAAGGTCGGAAAGGGCAGCGTGGTGGCAGGACAGAGTAGTAAAAGGGTGTAGAGTAGAATCCAAATGTCTCCAATTAGTACAAAATATATTTATACATTTATAGCACTTTCATATGGAAAATGCCCTTTAACCACAGAGAAATGAGTTCATACGTAATGAGTTTACGTTCATAACAGTCAAATTAAAGTCAATGACTAAAAATCAATTCGGAAGAATACTCATAAAGTCATCCAAGACAACGATAACCTTAATGTAATGCAGTGGGGCAACAGAAAAGAGAACCCTGTGGAGTCATGTGTGAATTTTTAATTATTCAGTAAATATATTTTATGAGAATTTATCCAGAGTCACATGGTGGTGGAGTGGGCAGCGTTTTCACCTCTATCCGAAAAAAAAAAATCAACAACAACAACAACAACAAAAAAAAACTAACTTTGACTTGTGTCAGGATTTCTGTAAAGTAAATTAGTACTAGCATTAGGGCACCACAAAGTATTTCGCTCTGGATTAGTGCAGCTTCAAAATGCTTGAAATATAAATGGCCTGTGTTTAATTTGGCGCTCGAACCTCCAGGTTCACATCCAGTGTTGCTTTTTAAAGGTAAATAGTGTTTAAACCTTCTAGAGATGTAAAAGAGAAACAAAAGTCTTCAAAATGGCTAACAATAATGAAACATCTTTGAAATGTGAGTTTGTAAGTATAGAAGTACTCAAGTATAGTATACTGTAAATCCCACAAAGTATAAATAAGTATAGTAATGAAATACAATTAACATTCCTTAACATTCTTAACATTCCTGTGTGAAGTTATGGAAACTACAGGCCTTTCTTAACTAAAGTATGTTTCTCTTTTGCATGCACCACAACCAGAAATAAAGCTTTTAAAGTCTGATTATTCCCAAATGTTCAAAAGGAAAAAAACAAACACACATTTTAAGAATTCAACTGAAAGGTTTGCTGCTTACCGTGACGTTTCTCACCTGATCTACACATGGAAAAGTAACATCCCTAACCGTTAACCATCACCTGAGGTAGAATTACTACTAGGTAAAATTTCAAAGGAAATTGTTCAGTATTTAACTGATAACAGCCTCATCAGCGCAGGAACTTGGCCAGATATTTTAACATGGCAGGATTTGTTTATGAATTAATTTGACTGGTATCTATTTCTCTGTGACATGTAACTATCCAAAAAAGTGGAGTTTTCCAGGTTTTTGTCATCGCTACACAGCCAGTGTTCCCACGGAAGACCATGACCATGGGAAAGAATGAAATGCATTAGATTCATTTAATTCCATAGATTTATTATAAATGATATATTAATTCCATAGACTATAAAAATAAAAATAAAAAATCCTAATATATTATAGTTTTGTGATAACAACAACAACAAAAAAAAACATAAGCAGGAAAATTTCTGAAGACTGAATATGTACTTTGTATAAACAACTTCTGTTCCAATGTGCTTTAAGAGAAGAGGCAAAGCTGCCAGCCCTTGGTAAGGAAAAAAAAAAAAAAAGTGGCTCTCAGTCAAGCACATTGGTGTGACCTCTAGAAAGTTTCTTCTTTGTCCCGCATATCAGTAGCATGCCAAGGTCTGCAGTCTGTGCCCTGTGAGCTGGCACTGCCAACGGGCCGGAGATTGGGACGGGTGGCGCGGGCCATCTGGGATATCTCCAGGAGACATGTGCCGAGCCTCACACTCATCAGCAGGTTTGAATTTGCACCATAATCACAAACAGACGCTCACTTCCTCCTCCGCTGCCCTTCTCCTGCTGTTTTCCCTCGCACGGTTTTGGCTCCGAGTACAACCTTTGACCTTTACCTCCTACAAAAAAGAAAAGTTGACCCAATTGATGGGTGAGAAGAACAGACATTTTCTTTCATTATGAAATAGTAACATAGTATATGAACAATCAAATATGCTATTACTTTCTGAACTTTTCTTTCCCTTATAGTTCGATTCAATTCAGCTTTACAGAACATAAGTAACAGTATAGAAAGTTTAATATTATACAAAGATCATTATTAGAAAAAAAGTATAAGATTAATATTAGATTTATATTTAAATGTGTTTGTATTTATCCCCAATGAACAAGTCTGAGGTGACTGTGGTGAGGAAAAACTCCCTTAGATGGAAGAGAAAGAAACCTTGAGAGAAACCAGACACAAAAGTGAACCTCATCCTCATTTGGGTGACACTGGAGGGTGTGGTTATAAACTGTTATAAACACTGGAGAATGTTAGCATGAATAATGTCCTTTCTAAAGTCAGATACAGTCTCACAGTAGTGTATTGAGGAGGAGGTTGTTGTCCTCAAAGACCACATGTAGTTAGCATCTCCTCTTAGAATACCCAAATATTTCATGAAGCAGAATCCGACTGGACATCCATCTCTGGATGCCTCAGGATCCTCACAGGGTTGATGCCTCTTCATGATATGGAACACATCTGGAGCTGGTTCAATCTCTAGATGCCTCGGGATCGGTAGAAATAGAGAAGCAAGTGGAGAGACATTAGCGTAGCTGCTGTTCATAATATTAACCAGCACTAGACGATAAATGTTATAGCAGATTAATAAAAAACTGTTTATGGGAAAAATGAATTTTATTCATATTAACATAATAACTCAAATAAAATGTTCCTTACTGCGTATAAATGAGGTAAAACATTGACTATATATATATATATATATATATATATATATATATATATATATATATATATATATATATATATATATATATATATATATATATATATATTGAGTAAGATTTTAAAATATTAACTACTATATATATATATAATATATACTATATATATAGTATATATATATTGTAGTTAATATTTTAAAATCTTACTCAATTAACTGAAGCCAATTCAATCAATATGTATGAAAAAGTATTAAAACAATTTCAACTGATGAGATAATAGTGACGATACTCACTGAAGATAAGTGATATGTTTTCATATAAAAGGCAAATTTTGTTTTATATCTGAAAAACAGCACAGATTATCATCAATCTTCAGGAGTTTCGTTCATATGCATAACTAACACTACATATATAGATTGCTCATGAATGAATATCCTGTAAATGATAAACGATTCTCACCATTAGCTAGAATTTGACTTGGCTAATTTGTCTAACTTGGAGTTATCAAAGAAAGCATCATTAGCACATGATTGAAGCTGATCTCAACATGCTTTTCCAAATCCAAGAATTTCTAAGAGTTCATGTATTTATGAAAGAAAAAACGAGCTGCCTCATTTTATCCAACACTTTACTTACACCGGTTAACTGAAACTTGCTCATTCTCAAGTTTAACACTGCAGTATTTATCTGCAGTTGCACACAAACAGATGACAAATTATTGGAATGATTATTGATTTGTTTTCTACACTGATGACCTTGATTAGATGCTCTAAATAGAAATGTAAATAAATTTACTCAGGAGCCTATTAGCTTGAGTAATATAGCTTGAGTCACTGGGTAGTTGAGAGAGTTTTGTAACGAGGCTATTGGACAAAAAAAATCCTCTTTTCTAAAACCTTAAACATAAAAGATCTTAAACAATGCTATGAATTTGGCTGTTACAAAATAAGCACTGATTGTGGAGACTCCTTCCAATAGTGCTAAATCAAATATATGTTAATGGTGTGTGTCGTTACGAAATATTAAACCTTCAGCCTATTAGAATGTGTTAATATAAACTTTGCCTTGCAGTCATAACCACTGACTGATCTGCTTTTATGGAATATGTTTTGACTCGAGAAAGAACAGGGCTGTGGCATAAACCGTTAGAAACATACAGTACATACCGTGTATTTCTGTGCCTGCTGTTTCCTTGAACATATCTGCCTGGTATCTGAACATTTTATAGTGTAGTCCAATAAAATCCTTCCTGCCTTAGCATCTATCCACTTATTACATACTGTATGCATGCAAGGGCAAATTTAACACACAAATTTTTTAATTTATTTATTTAAATTTTTTTTTTTGGAGCGAACTTGTAATTATGTAGCACTTACATTAAAGCAGAAATTTTCTCCATCCCAGATGAAAGGAAAATAATGAAAGAGAAATATTAAAATGTCTTTCACAGTGTTTACACTACATATAACCCGTTCCACTTATAATAAGTGCTATAGAGGATGGTCTCGCAGACTCCTGGCTCTCACCATTTGCACAGATATTAATATGAATGCATGATAAGTAAGGAAACAGTTTCAGCACTTTACCTTGAGAAGACACTTTTCTTGAGTCTTCCATGCGTTCTTGTTTGTCTTTAGCTGAAAAAGTGAATACCTGGATTAAAGCGATGTTCCATAGCTGCTTTTCATTTGCACAATGCACAGTGTCATTCGATTATATGTCTTCTGTGCCTGTTCTCATTCTGTGAAGTAGCTCAGCTCAATAAAGTCAATTAGCGCCGTGCCTCACCCACCTGAACACTCCTGTAATCACGTTAAGTATTTTCTTCTAATCCCAGTCCAATCCCTCAACAATTTATTGATCTCGTGATCAATGTTACAGCAAAAAGCTCCACCCGGCTGTTCTAATATAGTCAATAATTGCAATCGTGTGATCAGAGAGTCCTAAGAAATTACCCACACAGCTGTGACGACTTCATCAGCCGTAGGGACCGAGAAACTCGAGGGAATCGAGCAACGTCGGCTGCTCTCAAAAGCCAAGGATTAATGGATTGTGTCGTTCCACTACAGTGGCATATTATACCAGAGCTGCAAATGAAAAAAGAGCCTCTCCCAGCACACATCTGGTGTAGGATGGGCTCAGTGGAGCCTGGCTGACTCTCTGGTCCTTTAACCACAATCTTTGAATGCCATGGCTAAGACTTAATAATCTTTACAAAAATCTTTACTTCTTTTTAGTTCCTGTCGTTAAACATCCACTGACTGGTTGCCTAGTTCTTGTTAGCAGTTCATATTTCTTTAAAATATAAGCCTGTATTTTGTCAGATATACATTACAGCACAGAGAAATTCTTTCTTTGCGTATCCCGACATTGGAGGTTGGGTCCGAGCGCAGGGTCAGAAATGATACCGCACCCCTGGAGCAGAGAGATGGTTAAGGGCCTTGCTCATGGGTCAAACAATGGCAGTTTGGCAGTGCTGATGCTGAAGCTTGAACCACAAGCCACTGTTACACTCTTCATATTATCTAGCACTATTATTATTATTTTTTTTTTTAATTATTAAGACATTTTTTACTTTAAAAAGCTAAAGATTTGATGACGGGGCTGGAGAGCGCTGGTTTAAAATATCCCCTGTGTTCCAAATGGGTTGAGATTTAACTAGTTGTTTAGATCCTAGTATAACGCTTTACTCATTTTCCAGTGTGATGGGGCATTGTCTTGCATGAAAATGGCTGTTTGGGAGATTCTTGCAGGGAAGGAACTGCATACTGCGGAAGGAGGATCTTATAAACATCTGTATTCAAACTGTATAAGTGGCGCATCTTCTGCTGCCGAAAACATCCCCACAACATGACACTCTTGGCGTGTTGCGTGGAGAGATGAGAACTGGTCAAAAGTTCGCTGATGATGAGAACAAATTAAATATAAACGGTAACTACTGTAGTTTTAGGTCAAATGAATCTAATAATAGTGTATACCAACATGAGCAACTGCAAAAAGTGACATTTATTGTTTGGCGTTTATGACGTTAATGCTTCAGTTCTGAATAACACATTTAATTACTTACTGTAACAGTAATTAGTTAATTGTATACATACAGTGCATTACCACTAGAAAGTTTCATTAACTAAGAAATCGCTCATATCTATTAGTACGTAATAATGAATGACTTTATTTTAGTGTGACAAGATTGAAATGATTCAACCTAGCATTAAGGTGATCAGTCAGAATAACTCAAGGACTTTTTCTTCTTTTTTTCTTTTTAACATTCACCCTGTGCATCTTTGCATCTTCACTATTTTCAACATTTCACAGGAAGCCATTACATGATCACCTTGTAGTTCATAAAAGTGCAATGTATTCTTTGTCTGCTTGCTTAAAACTCTTTATTTAATACCTTAAATGATTAAGGTTATAGAGCAAGGCCCTTTTGTCCCCGAATTTCTCAGTTGCTAAGTAACAGTAATTACGTCTTTTAAGCAGCCAACCAATTATTCCCTGCGTTTATTTTTTGTTTTGGATTTTTTTTTTCTTTTTTTTTTGGTGGCATAATGGAGAGGATTATTTGTGAGTGGTATTACTGAATTAAAAAGAATGAATAATAATTAATCACACTGAGAGAATACAATGCTGGCATGCCATTTATTTTCATAAACATTTTATTACCATAGTGAATGCATCGTGGTGCCACTGAGAGTGGAACAATGCTGTTTTTGTGGTCTGTAAAACATTATTTTATAGTCAAACAGTAATTGTCTAAGACTTAAAATAATACAAGGGACTCATTCTGGACTCATGTATTCCCATAGCCTGAAGTTAAGTCTGTATTCTATAGATAGTCTATCAGTGGAATTAAAATCGAATCAAATAAGCAAAGAAATAAAATTGAGTTCACGTTTGCACACCAGGACATTCACTTATTAAAATGTGTTTGTGTCGGTCTCTGAA
Organism: Tachysurus fulvidraco; assembly: GCF_022655615.1. Classification (NCBI taxonomy): domain Eukaryota; kingdom Metazoa; phylum Chordata; class Actinopteri; order Siluriformes; family Bagridae; genus Tachysurus; species Tachysurus fulvidraco. The sequence goes on along the minus strand of NC_062524.1, from coordinate 8,821,333 downwards.
TTTAATGATTTAGATGCACTCTAATCTATGAGATTAGCTCATTTTTATATTTAATGGAAAAAAAATAATTTTTTATTTTAAAAGATTTCTGCTTATTCATGCAATTATCCCATTACTTTCTTGTCATGTACATTGTTATGTAGCCACTACATACACATGTCTAGAGCTTCAGTCAATGTTCACCTCAAACACAAGAACAGGGAAAATCATTCGTATCAGTGACGACCATGGCAAGGTTGTTGGTACCAGGTTGGATGGTTTGGGATGATCAGAAACTGGAAAATCTCCGTCGATTTTCACACACAACAATTTCTATACTACAGAATGGTGTGAAAAACAAGAAAACATCTAATGAGAGTCAGTTCACAAGGACAAAGTCTTGTTGATTAAGGTTCATTAGCTAACAGGAAAAATACAGTCTTTCAAATAATACTCGTTACCGCCGAGGAAAAAAAAAAGCATCTTCGAATGCTCAATGCTCAGATGCCTGCATGGTTGCATGACTGTAATTAGATCAGTAATGTGAGCAGTGTATCTGTAGTTTAGCAGATTCTTTGCTAATGACTTAAAGGTTGTGAGTTCAAAAAGCAGAAGTGACTATTATAAACTTAAGCAAGATGCTTAACCTTCGAATGCTAAATTAATTGCTTCAAGCTTTGGATGATAATAAGTGCCAGATGACTGACAGTGAAATCCACATGTGTTCTAATGTGTGGAAAGAGTCTATGATTATGATAATGCTTTATAAATCTAGGACTAACAACTTAAAACAAACTTACACAGTAGAGGTACGGACGTGATCGTCTTTAAATGAAAGTGTGAAGAATTTTGAGAGAACTACACAACTTGTGAGGTTATTATTGATATATTTAGCAGCACCAATGATGCCTGCTTTTTACATACGGTGAAAGAAGACTGGAGTGAGACCAGCTTTGCTGTAAGGGTTAGAGACTGTTGCAGTGAGGAAAAGACATGAAGCAGAGATGAAGGTAGCGGAGATGAGGATGTTGAGTTTCTCTTTAGGAGTGACGAGGATGGACAGGATTAGGAACAAGCACATCAGAGGGACGGCTCAGGTTGGCTGTTTTGGGGACAAGGACAGAGAGGTTAGATTGAGAGGGTTTGGACATGTACAGAGGAGGGAGATGGTTATATTGGTAGAAGGATGTTGGAGAAGGAGCTGCCAGGTAAGAGGTCAAGAGGAAGGACAAAGAGCAGATATATGGATGTGTTAAATGGGGACATGAATGTAACCGGTCCGAGAGTAGAGGATGTCGAGGATAGAGTTAAGTGGAAACAGACGATTCGCTTTGGAGACCCCTAACGGGAAAAGTCAAAAGAGGAAGAAGAGGATTGTAGAATGTAACAATTGCGAAACATTCTGCACAGATTTTTGTCTTTTGATTGCTAAGAATATTCTCAGTACAACTTTTTGTCTTGTTTGAAACCTTTTTAGCTAAGTGATTTCTTCACACTGTGAATTTCACACTCGTTTTTTGGATAGAAACCACAATGAAATGCACAGAAGAAATCGTCATAATCCTGTACTGGAATCAAATCATAATCAGAATCCATTTTTATTTTATTTTTTAATTATTTCTGTATTTCTATATAGAGTAGTAAAGCTGAACGTTTCAAAAAGACAAGTCAGGAGAGAATACAATATAAAATGAAGAACAATCATTGTCACAGAGTTTGTGAAGGGGGTGTAAGCAGACATTTTTCAATAAATTTGGTAATGATGTTGGTGAATTTTTGTGGTGTTGACTCTGTATGGCACGATGGTTCAGATATCTGTGTAGTGTGAAAGGGGCTCCATAGGGGAGCACTGGCTCTGGGGCGATTAGTCTCTGGTGCCCTCCTGTCGGCATGCAGCTTTTGACAGATCTGTGCCCGGCGTGGCACCAAGGCACACGCCACAGATGGTGTAATTAGAGAGAGCTGAGCTCGGGCGTGAGATTTATCTTTGATCAGCACCTTCTCGCCAGATTGTCATCTATGTTAATATGATGATAGCAAAGCTGAGACGCGTGGAAGGATGGAGTGCAAACCTCCTGCTGCCTCACTTTAATCCTGCGTTAGCTGCAAAGCAACGTTTAACACTATGTGTTCTAGATGGGGCAGAAAGGTCTCTATTCGATTTTTATTCAAAATGATTCAAAATCAATTTTTATTTCAAATGCACTGAATTAGTTTGTGAAACTCCACACAAATATTAAATCATTCTCAGGATTGACCCTGAGATGTTAGACACACAGTAACACTACACATTGCACAGAATGAACGATTCATTACTAATTACTTAATAATTGTGAATAATTACTCACATCAAATGAACTTGCGGTGTCAAAAATGAAACCAAATACTAAGACCTGCACTTGATCTGTACCTTTCACATCAATTTCTTGTGTTTATGAATATTGTATATATCTCTTATAGATCCTGTTGTAGTGAAGGCTGCTGGAAGAGCAACCCCAGGGGGATCATGGGAACAAGCGGAGGAAGGGTTGGTCATTTGGGGCAGGAGAGCTGAGAGATTTTGGTCTCCTGTCACAGATGAAGTCCACATGCAGTCTTCATTGAACGAGCCATTAAGCATAATGGCTTGTAGGTGTAATGGAATGTGCCTGCAACATCTGTGCAGAGAGAGAGAGAGAGAGAGAGAGAGAGAGAGAGAGAGAGAGAGAGAGAGAGAGAGAGAGAGAGAGAGAGAGAGAGAAAGGAGAGAGCGAGAAAGAAAGAGAAAGAGAGAGAGATTAAGGATGTCAATAAATTTGCGGATGCACTACAGAGAGAACAAATTATTTTTTTTCCACAATTCTGTGTTTAATTGCCATAAGGTCCATCTATGTCGTGTGTGTGTGTGTGTGTGTGTGTGTGTGTGTGTGTGTGTGTGTGTGTGTGTGTGTGTGTGTGTGTGTGTGTGTGTGTGTGTGTGTTAAAAACATGAAACAACCTGGCCTGACCATCAGAGATCACAGGGCCGTAGATTATGCAACACACTCCACTGAGTATTCAGTTCGTTCTTTTCCTTCTGCACTCTGTAACAGTGTGGATCAGTTACATGAGCAGTAAATGAACTCACACTGAGCCATATTGACATCTTGTTTAAGCGTGCCCATGAATAACTCAAAGTTCTGTGTTCATTTTGCTATGTCTGTGTGTGTGTCTGTGTGTGTGTGTCTGTGTGTGACCTCATTCATCGTTTAGATCCTGGTCCCGAGCCAAAGCGCCGCCCCAGAGCCGCCTTGTAATAAGTAATAATGTGATATTTGCTTTCATGCTTCAAGCGGGTGGAATGTTTGGACCTCCCATTTAGACACAACAGGAGTTTGGCACCAATCAAGCACAGGTGCAGAGAGGCAGAAAAAAAGAGAGAGAGAGAGAGAGAGAGAAACTCAACATCTGTGGCACTGGCTGTTGCTGTCTCTTCTAAACTCGAGAGAAAGTTGCTTAAAATATCTGCACCACTTGGTGCCGGTCCAAGCATGCATGCCCCTATCAAGGAGATTTAATAGTTTTCTCTCTATTTCTCTCTCTCTCTCTCTCTCTCTCTCTCTCTCTCTCTCTCTCTCTCTCTCTCTCTCTCTCTCTCTCTCTCTCTCACACTTTTCCTCTCTCCCCAGCGGCACAGCTGCAGCTGAAGAAGGTTTGATCTGCTGTTACTGCTCCCATATCTGCTTGCGGATGTCCCTCTGCGAAGGTCCATATGCTGTGCAGCTGGTGTGTGTGCACGGCGAGAAGTGTGTATGTGTGAACTGTCTGTGCGGAACAGAGAGACTAGACGGAATGTTTTAGCAGGACTTGTCACAGAGATGCATAATATAACGCTTTCTGTAGCACTGCAAAGTTTCTTAGCATGATGTGAGAGGTAGAACATATGCTTTTCTTTTATTATGCTGGCTGACTGTTGGTGACACCTTAACAAGTCCAATGTGTGTTGTATTTTTTTTCCTTCTCTCAGTAAACAATTAACATCTGTTACTTACTGCTTTCTAAAGCTTACCTTACTTAGAGTATGTGGTTTGTGGTCTATGTCTTATTTCAGTACTTAAATGACTTAAATATATCTTTAAAGCAAGATAAAATCCGCTCTAAAAAAATGGCAGTCTATTCGAACTCAGTCACATCCACTGGACGAAGGATGTTTATTTTATTTCTTTAAATTTTCTGTGGGTAGAAAGTGTGTAGAAAGAAATGTCCGTAACTCATACGCATTAAGTATCAACACTGTGTTCTGTATTGTGTTGTTTTTTGGGAGGTTTTTTTATCCATTTTGTGTGAGATTTAGGCTTAGATTTGAGCTACTGTATAAAAAATACAAAATAGAAGATCGCAATTTATTTTTACTCACATACACAAAGCCACGCACTAGAATATATGCTGCGATTAATGTTAGCATTAGTGAGGAGTACTGAATAATGAAACCTTACTTTATTGATCTGATATAGTTAAAAATAGAGCCTAATATTTGTTTTATAGGTTTACGAAAGATTACAGTACATTGTCTTACAAGTAGATCAATTCCTAGCCGGCATTATGCTAGTGGAAATTATGCTAGTATGCTAATTAATCTCCTATGGATAACTCCTAAGTCTCCCATTTGAATGCTTGATCTGGTTGTAACACTATAAACGTGACAAATTTGGCTCTGAGAGAACGAAAGAGCCAAAAAGTGGCTTCGCTGTCCTGTCTTCCTTTTTCATGATGTTTACAGCAAACTGTCACCACTGGTGTTAGCTAGGTAGTGTTTTTAGCTACAAGTAGATTAATTAACATTACTGTTCATACATTTTAATCTATGTGGTTAATTCTGAATAAATAAGTCTATATCTGCTTGATTTATACATAGCCGGTTGTGTAACTATAATATTTTAGTTTGAGTTATGTCATTACTTTATTCTACTTCTTTAGTAATACATTTATTGTAGATTATTTGTTTTTTTGTTTTTGTCCCTATCGTTGTTTCTATATTCGGACAGGACTGCAGGTTTTTCTCAGACCCAAATAAACTCACTTGTGCTGATGCCTTTGCTTAAACAGTTATTTCTTGTTTTGTAGATTATTTGTAGTATTTAAAAGAAAGACTATCTGCATATACATATTTTTGAGTTAGCTGTTTGTTTGCAAGAAGATAAGATGGCAGAATCAGTGCTGCATCCACCTGGAATAGATGTTATGGAGATGTTCGTGAGATTTCTGGACATCCAGTACAGTATCAGCCATTGCAGGCTGTTTAATTCCGCTGATATGTAGCAGAAGAGCTTATAAAAGCTGATCCGGCAGCACAAACAATTATCACGGATGTTGTAAATGCCATCCGATGTCTGCTCCATCACAGAGTGCTTATTATTCCACTGCTTGCCGGATAAGTGGCAGTTCCTCTAAAATGCTTTTTATTCAGGACTTCAGAGCGCCTCCGTAATGCATAACAGGGGGAAAAGCATCGTCTGTTCCAGCCGGCGATGGTAAAGCCCTCACGCTTGTTGCAGAAGGGCACAATTTTGAGCAGAAAATTGCGGCCTGTCAGTTAAAAGCGCTGCCAGGCAGTTGAGCTGTTGCATTTTCTATTCGAGGCTGTTGCATTCGAGCCTTTTCAGTGTTACTGAGGGGGGAAAATACTGCACTAAATTTCTGCTGGAGCCTTTCAACAAATTTGGTGGAAAATAAAACTGACGGATGTTTGTGCGAGTCTTTGGGTAATGTGTTTGTGTGTTAGCCTTTACTTAAAAAAACAGCAAGAAGAGGTTGTTTGTTTGTTTGTTTGTTTGTTTGAAACAGTCATATATATATAATTTGTTTCCATCCATGTTGTGTCTATAAATCTTTGCTAATTCAGTTTTTTTGCATTGAATTTGTTTGGTCACATGATAGGGAAACAATAAAATAATTGAATCTCAAGCAGCGCTGTTGGAGAAACATGTCACTCCTGTTGAAAGATCAATCTAGACCAATATTACAGATAATGACATCGTTTTGAGGTTACACGTTATTGTGTGATTGCATCCCGTTGTGCCATTTGTTTCATTCTGTAGAGTAATGTGATAAAAAGCGGTCAGATCCTGAACACTCTATCAGATACACCACTTGCTTTGTAATGTTTCACAGCCCTTGCTCAATTTCTTCATCCCCTTTCCTTTGACATTGATTAGCCTTTGTGTTTTCGGTGTCCATCCTGTTGCAGTATATTACTGGCTGTGTGAACAGAAATGCGTGTTGAGATTGTGTCATACAGTATTTCCTGCCTCTGTTATTTTGTTTTTTATTTCAGTTCAGAAGCTTATAGGAATACAGTGTGTGTTTGGCAGTAATAGGGCTGCGTTCTCTGGCAGCTGTGTGACGAGTGTAGTAAGTATCGGCTTGGTTGGAGGTGTAGGATCAAAGCAGATAGCTTTTGCTCTGAGGGCATGGATCCTCATTATTCTTATCCTTTGCTTTATTTCTTTATGTACCCCCACACTCCCTTTTACCCTATTTTTTCTCTCGCTATCACTCTTTTTTCTCTTGTGCCCCCCCCTCTCTCTTCCCCTCCCACCCTCTCTTTTTTTCTCTCTCTCTTTCTCATTTTTCTCGCTCTTGCACTCTCTCGCCCTCACTTCCCCCACTCCCACCTTCTCTTTTTCTCTCTCACTTTTCTCACTCTTGCGCTGTATCTCTATCTCTCCCTCTCTCCCCCTCTCTGTCTTTCCCTCTCTCTATCTCTCTCTGACTGAAGTGCTTTACGGATGAAACCACCACTCTGATCTGTGATCAGTTTGTTAATCTTGACTAATAGCACATGACCAGTCTGACCTGCAAATAAACAGCAAGCCAGACGAGCTGGTTCAAAAGGCCAGGTGAGGATTCATAAAGAGACCAGTGCTTATTCATTCTGTGTCCAATAGTAGTGTTTCATGCTACATTGATCTGAACTACAAAAAAGCAGTTATAGAATCAAGTTCAATGGTTTAAACGGATTTTTAGTGAAGTTTACACTTCCTTTAAAAAGATTATAAAAGGGCTAACTACCAACCAAACACAACGCAACCAAACACAATGCAACAAAACCAAAAACCAATAATACAATAACAAATGAAAATACATCACCAAATCAGTGATGATAAACCCAAACACAACAAATCAGAAAACACAACAAACCCAAAACAAAACAAATCAGAAAACGCAACAAACCCAAAACACAACAAATCAGAAAACGCAACAAACCCAAAACAAATCAAATCAGAAAACGCAACAAACCCAAAACAAAACAAATCAGAAAACGCAACAAACCCAAAACAAAACAAATCAGAAAACGCAACAAACCCAAAACAAAGCAAATCAGAAAACGCAACAAACCCAAAACAAAACAAATCAGAAAACGCGACTAACCCAAAACACAACAAACTTATAGAACACGATAGTGAAGCAAAAGGCGTTTCCATGCTTCCTTTCTGAGTTCACATGGATGTGTTTCTGAACTTGCTGTTGTGTTGTTTGTTTGTTGTTGAAGTTTCAAGTTTGTTGTTGCATTTTCTTCTTTTTTTTTCGCTTGGTAATGTGCTTTGTACAACATTTGTAATGATGTAAATTCGTTTTGCCTTTCGCAAAACACATAGTTAATAAATAAACCATAGCTTGATAATGCCTGTACAGTAACTCAGTTTGGAGCTGCTCTATTATATGCTCTTAATGCGCTATGGCAGTAATGTTAAGTGATCGCCCATCCTTTTTTTTAAATTTTTTTTTATTTTAATAACTAAGCCACATCTCCCTCCTCTATGCTCACAATTATCCACTCAAACCTGAGTAACGTTAGAGATCTTTTCTTCTAAATACAAGAAAAAAATACATTTAAAAATGACGTTCTATTGGAGTCAAGGCTCTTTAGTAGACTGCTTGGCACTAGGTATGATTTTAATAATAGAGAATAAATTACAGTGGTTCTTGTGTTGATGGACAAGTTAATGGTAAGAGTTGAAGTGGGGAATTAAAAAAGGGCGGCGCACAGAGAAGGAAGGTCAGCTTGGGGTCACATTGGGGTCTGATTATTTCTGTTTTAACTGTTTCATCTCTCCAGGGAAGATAAAATAAAATGCTTAAACAATAGATCAGGTTATCAAGTCTTGAAACTGTTTCTTGAGGTCATTTTCCTAGACTTGACAAGTGCTACAATCCTCAGCTATCCCAAGTATCTCCAGGCTGTCCGCCTCAACAGCAGCTAGCGGCCTCCAACAGACGACGGCTCCAACATAAGAAGGGAATCAGGATCACTACTATCTCAGGATTTGACTTTTCTTTACTCACAGTGTGTCATATTTTTGAAAAACTGCTCCCCATCTCCAGAAACTCACAGTTTTTTGTAGTCTTGAGGTAAACAAATATTCTAATTTGACCGAAGTCACTGATTGGTCATCTGGTTATCATTTGCTGTGTATTTCATGTCTCACTTTGTGTTACTGAATTATGAAAGAGCAACTGCAGTAAATCAGAATAAGTGAAATCAGATTGGCTGCAATTATGACTCCTTGTGTTTTGTAGATCTCTAAGCGCTCATCTGCGTATAATCGAACAACTCTCTGCCATGCACATCTGGCAGAGTGAAAAGGAGGCCAAATGTTGGAAAGAGAAACATTTTATGGTGTTCCTTTAGCAATCCTAATAAAAACCACACGCTACTATGCACGCATTGGCCAAGAATGGGGGAACTCTTCACATTATTTATTTGTTTTCCAAGGGAAACCAGCACTCGCCGCTATTACAAATGAGTCAGGAGGTTTGTTTATTTGTAACGGGATCCGTGCTCGGCACTGTTTTACATATGGCCACAATTAAATCACACTTCCCTTTCAATGCCTCTCAGCTCAGCTGGGAACTGTGTTTTTGGACAGTGTTGCGTTTGCATGTCTCTCAGACATCGACCCCTACAGATTTAGGATTGAATACTCGTGCGCTGATAATTTACCAATCCATCTCAGAGTGGGGAATTATTAATATTATTGTTATTTTATTTTTTTTGCATCTTAATTTAATTTGCAGTGTGTTTTCCAGATTACAAAGAGCAAAAATGCCAACGAGATGAGATTCAGATCTGGGTTGAATACGGCGATTTCTGCTTTTCAGCCACAGCTGCTTCCCCTCTGCTCTTGGACAATGTTGGAAGGAAAACATCTTGATCCATTTTATCTTTCTGTTATTCATGGAACCCGTCTACCCCATTCCCTCCTCTCTGTCTCACTGGGGAGGAACACAAATAAGGCTTTTCTGGCCTGAGGCCTTGCAGCAAAGGCTCTGTGTTTAAAACACACATGTCATAGACCTCTCTGCGGTGCGCACGGTTCCTTTCGTGTAATTGCTGCCCTATTAGTTTCTGCCCGTTGCATCTGACAGATATGAATTGGATCGTGTCATGCAGCCTGCTGATTAATGGCGTCTAAAATGGAGCCCTAATTGTTGGGGATGAGCGCTGAGAGAAGGCTCCGAGTGATGTGCCCATCCGCACACCTGTGATTAGGAAGCATGAGGTACTCTTGTCTCGAACCACCTCCCTTATATCGGCGTCTGTCTGACCCCCAGGGGCCGTGGAGGGAGTGGATCTTCTATGCCCAAGCCTGGCTGGTTTGGCCAGTGCTTTGGCGACTCGATGAGCCAAGAATATGAAGAAGTAGAATTAATACCATGCATGATTTCACAAACGCATCCGGCCATGTGCAGGAAGAAAAGGATTCTATTAGTGCACACTTTCATACACACACCCATAATTAACCTGGCGTTTGGCACAGCTGGCAGCCACAACTCCTCTGCCACGGTGTGTGTAGGTGGTGTGGCAGTAGCGCTAAATCAGTGCAAGCTAATTGCCATGGCTCTCTGCGTTCTGCCGTGGCATCATCCTCACATGTCAAGTTTAAGAACAAAAACTGTGAATTGTGTGAGACGTTAGAGATAACTGACCCGAGTCACCTTCTAGAATGTTCTGTCATTTTTGGCTTTTATTAAAATTTATGTAGAACCAAAAAAACTAAGCAGGTGGAGTGTGGAGAGCAATACAGCCACGGTACAACCCCACTGTCGCCATGACTTCTCAGCTTCTTGGCAAGTCTGCATCACTCTGTCACATATCCCATTGATCAATTGTACTCCCTCAATCCACAGTGCACTTCAAGCCAGCGATGGTTTTGCCATCAATAACACGAAAGCCAGAAACCTGCCGTGAGCTCTGTTTTCAGTCTGCAATTACACTTCAATAAAGAAATGATATCTTCCAGCACCATAAAAGGAGAAAGAAGTGATTTGGAGTCATTTCTGCAAAATCATTGCCGATGATTTCTGTATTCTTGCCATCGATTTCATTTGACTGAGTTTTTATGCAGTTGAAATTGCAGCAGTCCTTCTGATTGAGTTCAGGTGCATATACTGATAGATAGATAGATAGATAGATAGATAGATAGATAGATAGATAGATAGATAGATAGATAGATAGATAGATAGATAGATAGATAGATAGATAGGTAGACAGACAGACAGACAGACAGACAGACAGACAGACAGACAGACAGACCTGGAAATATAATCATTCTTCAAAAAGCCTATTATTTTCACATTACTGCTTTAGTCCATTTAACACCTATGAATTAATTTAACACGAACATGTACATTTTACCTGAGCACATTCATCCATTCAAAAGGAAGATCATCCAAATTTCCCGAGGATCAAGAAGAAAGTAGATTTTAAGATTAGTTTTTCTTCGCCTGACTGCTCACTCCATCCTGAAAACCGGACCATAAAAGCTATCAAATATCATCCTCCTGTAGCTAGGCAACAAGAAGTGACCAAATCTGGACAGGAATTAAGGCTTATTGGTAAAATGTTTAGGTTTAGCAGATTCTTTCTTGAAATCGCACTGGGATGGTAAAATTTGAAACATTATGAACTAGTTAAGCAGATTTTTTTTTTTTAATTAAATTGAACAATTTAGAACAATCAAGAGTGCTTTTTTTATTTTGAATTTTTTATTTTTTTATTACAAATTTGAAACATTATTTATCGGTGTTGTGTTCATTCCATGTAACTTTTCAGATCCCTGTTTTCTAATTCTATGCTTAATAACACAACCCAGTTACTTTTAACCCTTTTAGACATTTATCATTCTCTCTAGAAGAGTCTTTGTGTGATCGTTCCAGCCAAAAATGCTTGATATTGCTGCATCTTTTTCAAAATTTCAGCTGTACATTGCAGTGATTTTTAGTTTATATTTTTCCCATTAAACTTCTTGAATTGGTGAAAATGCAAGCTCAGGATTATTCTTTTAAACTCCCACCCATGAAGTGACATACTGTAGGTAATTACCTTCAATGATAGCTGTACTCATGTTTGATGCATATGAACTAAAAAAGAAGGTTTTCCAAATATTGCTTGATTTTGCCTTCATTTTTTGTGATGGAAAAATGCTGAAATCTAGCATTGCATTCATGGACACATTTTTCCGGTGCATCCGTCATGTACCCTATCCAGTGTTAAGTACACGTGTCTAGAACAGAATTAACTGATTCAGTGTCCCAGAAATGCCATAAGGTCTTAGTGTGAAATCTAATGAAACTCACCCCAGGATGAGAAACTCAGCCCCATGATGACAATATCCAATTAAACCAGTGTAAATATTCATGCACGAATTTCTGCTAGTTAGCAAATCAATCGCTCATCCCTCTTGATTCTCTTTCCTGTGAGACTTCATACAAACTCTGTTGTGTTCTTTAATATGAGCCCCTCATTAACCATTAGTGTAGAATAGAGGAAATGGAGAGAGACAGAGACATTTGGAGGAGGCCAAACTTACTCAAAGGAAGCATGATATCAGCAGCTGGATTTAGATCTCAGGAGGTTCTGAGGTAGACAGTTTCACTCGAATTTCACCTGGCCTGGCAGCAATAATAGACACTACTGGACTTTAATATTTGATGTATGGGCTGCTGGGGCTGCCTCGCAGCAAGAAGAAAAGTGGAATCAGGGAGTCAACAGTGAAGGAGAACGCAGTCTGTCCATCTATTTTTAATTGGTGCTTGGAGAAAGAGGTAAATAAGCTGTCCAGATGGCACATATGAAAAAAAAAAGTGGACGAAGAAGTAAAAATCTGCCCAGACAATCTATGCTAGGAAGATGTCTCGAAGTCTAGGATTAGCTGAAAGTGACTCACTGAGGCACAACTCTGAAATTTAAAAATCATGGCCAGCCTTTTTTGTTTTTGTTTTTTGACAAAGGCGATGGCAGATTAAATAATACTAATAAAAAAAAAATTAAAGCTTGTATTCTGCAATACATTGTAGAAGCCCAGATAAGCATCTAGCACAATTGCAGGTAACAAGAATAATCTAATGATGCTTAACTGTTAATGATTAGTTTATTGCTATACATTTGTCACAGTGGCTCTTCACGTTAGTGATATTTACTAGCGCCGTGCACTCCGAACGAAAGAGATGTTTGACGTTTGAAATTTATGTGGAGAGAGTAAACACATAGTCTACTGTGAAATCATTTTGAATTTTCATCAATCATTTTAAACATTTCGTTTTTGTCGACTTAAAAAAACAAACAAACAAAAAAACCGTCGATAATTTGTAAATCTCACAAGAGAGAATAAAATGAAAAAAAAAAATACTTACCAGCTTTTCTTTCGTACAATATTTATTTTCCAAAAACTGAATTCACTTAAAACACCATAGTAGATTCACTTGCACACCGGATGATGACCCTTGCTTTAGAGGTTTCCCTCTCCTACCTTTCTGTATTTTTCAGAATTGATAAAGATCGTTGCCTGGATATTTTAGGTTTTATGTAAGACTACAGTTCAACAAATTAAAGCCTTATACTTTAAATCAAATAGATAGAAAATGTCCATCTTTTTTCCATTTTATGTAAGGCATATGCATGTTGCAAGGAACATAGAGTTAATTCCGGAGGACCCAGGGTGTAAGGTGGGGGACATCCTGGACAGTGTGCCATCACATCGCCAGACACAACCAGTTACACACAATGGACAATTTAGTGATGCCAATGCTTGTTACTGGATTTCTGGAAGAAAGTTTCCCAGAGGAAACCCCATAAAAGCTCCAGGAGAAAACATAAACTGCAAACACAGGACAGAAACCAGAATCAATCCATGAAGCTCTGAGGTGGAAGGAAGCCAAGACTCTGATCAAGAAATATACTATTTACATTTATGGAATTTGCCCTTATCCATTGTGACTTACATTTTATCTACTATATATACTGAGCAATTGGGATTGCTCAGAAACAGGTTGTGGACCTGGGATTCGTGCTCATAACCTTCCGATCACTAGTCCAACACCTAGCCAACCATCTGGCTGGTGGTTAGGTCCAACAACCTAGGGTATATCTCCTAGGATAGATATATTAGACTCTTCTTTATGTCTAATTTGAAACCCGAACATTTTTCCCATTATGTTCAAATCTACTTGGAGAGCTAATGTGCTATTATTATAGCTTAGTTGTTTTTTTTTTTGTTGTTTTTTTAATTTGTTTCTTTTTCTACCTCCAAACATTTCTATCATCGTGCTTAGGTTGCTAGCGGAGACATTTTCTGCGTAGGACTACCATAAGTGAAATGAAGACAGAGCAGGGACTTCAGGGAAAACTGCACGATCCTGTACTCCATATGGAACCCATTCTCATCCCTGCTACGCCTGCATGCCTCAAAGCTGCTTGAGTCCATTTACAGAAATTTGTCGAAAGTAATACATGATCCGATCAATTCAAAGGCAATTCAACACACATCCGAGAGGCTCGATCAGCAAGCGGCGGGTCAAGTGCGCAACCTTGTACTGTACAAACATATAGGCTGAAATAGGATGCACTGATGCACATGTTGTTGTTTGACAATTACGACATCCAAGAACTCACGAGAACAAGAACTGTCTTAGACTTTTGTATGTTATTTAATTTTACTACACAGTACAAGTTTGACCCAGCTCTGAATAATAAATTAATATACCAATGGGCCAAGATGCAGACGTGACTGAAATCAAATGCACCATAAAGTCCTTAGAAGTTTCCTTCTGCATCTGTAATGTAGCTAGTGGAACATTTCACCATATGTGCTGATGGATGCAGTTGTTATTGCTTTACTTGGTGCAGGTTTGGAGGGTTAATGTTTCATATTCTGCTCCTGCAGTGTGTATCTGTGAAACTCCTGACCCTCCCGAAGTGCGAGTGTATCCCTGCTACATCACTCTTCCAGGGTGTGTTTATGTAAACCGGGGCAAATCGTTCCACCAATTACCAAGTTCGGGGGGTCAGCGTGGCCTGGTCTGAGCTGAACAAGCTTCAAAACATCTGCTTGAGCGGGAAGGGGAGGACAAACGCAGCTGGAACTGCGCCTCGGCCAAACGGTCCGGCCCACACGGGGACGCTTGACTTCTTGACCGATAAAATGGAGCAGCTAACAACTGGACTGAAGTAAGAGAGACACCATCATTGTTTCCTCCTATATTTCACTCACCCTGGCAGAAACAATAGACACTACAGCAATTTAACTTTTGATGAAATGGCTCCTGGGGCTGTCAAGCAACGTGTAGAAAAGGGAATCAAGAAGAAAAATAAAAAGACAGAGGAGAGAATAGAGTCTCGACATCCATTTTTAATTCTCCCAAGAGGCCAAAATACACATTCTTGTTCATTTTTTTATTGGACTAGAATGTATAAAAAATAGGAAGCCTGGTGGAGAAATATCTCAAAATTTCCTAAATTTATTTCCTAGACTTTCAACAGAGGTGATGGAAGATACAATTGCACCATTTTATTTATTTATTTATTTATTTATTTATTTATTTATTTATTTATTTATTTATTTTACAGGAATGTTTTTAGACTGATAATGCCTCAATGCCGAGTAGACAGACTGAGACATGGACGAGGAATGAAGGGATAGAGCAGAGGAATGAATTGTGAGCTGTGCCATTGCAATAGTCTAATTTTGTTTTCTTTGTTTTCTCTCTCTTTCTCCCTCTTTCTTTCTCTCACTATTTCTCCATCTTGTTCGCTGCAAGCTCAAACTTGGGCAAAATGTGAGAAACAGATGTGGAGCCTTGACTGCAGATGTGCACATTTATAGGCCAAGAGAAGGCTAATCTTATGACACACAGATACACACACACACACACACACACACACACACACACACACACACACGGTTGACGCCTCGGGTGCAAGTCCTTGTTTCAATAATAGATGTCGGAATTTCCAATAACAGCAGGCTGAAGCCTAATAAAGAGCATCAGTAAACTATTAAAAAGTTTTTTTTTTAATCTATTTCCAGGAATCCCAAGAATGAGAGGCGGCACATATGATAACCCCTTACCACTCAATAGAGTTAAAAACACACTCGAATCGACCACAAACAGTCTAATGGTTTGAAATGCACTCAAATATTAATGCATCTGCTCTAGAGATCTGAGACGGTAATAATCAGAGGGTGCAGAGGATTCAGACCAAGTGAAATGGATGCAAATAGAGCAAGAATGCAGATCATAACGGGAAAAGGCACACATTTGCACTTAGTGAACCGTGAATGCGAACGGTCATTTCATTCTAACACGGCCAAAACACAGAATGGGCTTTACACGTCTCTGATAATTGTGAATAATCTTTCTTATCCTACTTGCTGTCTCATTCAGCGAGTATCGATTGGACTGCATTAGTGATGTGTTCTGTGATGACAAGCTGCAGTGTCACCGTGAGCTGTGTGCGTGTGTGGGTGGGTGTGTGTGTGTGTGTGTGTGTGTGTGTGTGTGTGTGTGTGTGTGTGTGTGTGTGTGTGTGTGTGTGTGTGTGTGTTGGGTGTGTGTGTTTGTGTGGGAGGGAGAGAAAGGGAGAGAGAGAGGTAGAGAGAGAGAGAGAGAGAGAGAGAGGAAGAGAGAGAGAGAGGGGAGGGGGCGGGCTGTCTTGTGACTCCAGGTCTCTTCGACTCTCCAAGGACCAATAACGTCCCATGATTTAGCGTTCCCGAGGTTACACGGAACTTATGTTTAATAAGCAGCACAGGGTCAGGCATCCCCTCCAGGATTTTGGGGATAATTAGCTCATTTCCATCGCAGGCTGATTGGGGAGGGGAATAGGGACCCAGCGAGAGGTGGAGAGCAGGACAAGCAAAGCCCTTTAGGTTATTGGATATTTTTATGGTTTCTGTTTAAAGGGCAAATTTATGATCAGTTATGTAAATGTGATTAATCATATTTTGCTCTCCATTTGCGCTTGAGTGCCGAGACTGTGTGTGATTGTTAGTGAGAGCGTGTCGGTTTATAATGAAATTGCCTGATACATGACTGTTTGGCAAGCAACTGCATTGTTGATAGGAATCTTGGCATGCTAACTCTTCTCAATAATTCAGTGTGTGTGTGTGTGTGTGTGGATATTTTCCAGTGGGGTGGTTGACTGAACAAGTGTGCTGAGAACACACCTTGAGTTTTTCAGGAGCAATATTGACAGCAACTTCAGTCTTCTCACAGCACAATATTGCAAACGTTTCCAGAACCTTCCTCAGCCATAGAGATATTTGGAATTTAATGACACCCTTTCTTCTCTTTTCATTTTTCCCAGCATCAATATCTCTGGCAGAGATGACAGGACATTTATTACAAGTCAAGGCCACAGGACTGAGACACACACCCACATCTCTCAAAGGACTCACACGCACAATTATGTAATAAGAGAAATGAAGCTAACTGGCTCAGCATGTCGGAAACAAGTTAACAGGGATGAAGAGTTTCAGCTCATGAGCTTAAACTGAACTTGATGGACAGAAGAGAGGACGTAAGGAAGCACGAAAGGGAAAGAGGAAGGAAAAAATGGAAGGAAGGAAGGAAGGAAGGAAGGAAGGAAGGAAGGAAGGAAGGAAGGAAGGAAGGAAGGAAGGAAGGAAGGAAGGAAGAAAGGAAGAGAATGTAAGTAATGAGAGGGGAGAAGAAGGAAGAGAGAAGCGAAGCGAAGGCAAGAATGGAAGTAAGAAGGAAGGAAGGAAGGAAGGAAGGAAGGAAGGACAGGAAGCAGAAGGAAGGAAGAAGAGAAAATGGAATGGGAGGAGGAAGAGGATGGAAGAAGGAAGGGAGAAAAGGAAAGAAAGGATAGGAAGGAAGGAATGGAAGGAAGGAAAGGAAGAAAGGAAGGAAGGAAGAAGGAAGAGGAAGGAAGGAAAAGGAAAGGAAGGAGGAAGGAGAAAATGGAAGGAAGAGAGGAGTAAAGGGAAGAAGAAGAAGGAAGGAAGGAAGGAAAGGAGGAAGGAAGGAAGGAAGGAAGGAAAGGAGGGAGGAAGGAAGGAAGGGAGAAAGGGAGGAAGGGAGAAAGGAATGAAGGGAGGTAGGGAGGATGGAAGGAAGGAAGGGAGAAAAGAAGGAAGGAAGGAAGGAAGGAAGGAAGGAAGGAAGGAAGGAAGGAAGGAAGGAAGGAAGGAAGGAAGGAAGGAAGGAAGGAAGGAAGGAAGGAAGGAAGGAAGGAAGAGAGGAAGGAAGGAAGGAAGGAAGGAAGGAAGAGAGGAAGAGAGGAAGGAAGGAAGGAAGGAAGGAAGGAAGGAAGGAAGGAAGGAAGGAAGGAAGAGAGGAAGGAAGGAAGGAAGGAAGGAAGGAAGGAAGGAAGGAAGGAAGGAAGGAAGGAAGGAAGGAAGGAAGGAGGAGAAAATGGAAGGGAGTAAGGAAGGAAGGGAGAAAAGAATGAAGAGAGGAAGGAAGGAAAGAAAGGAAGGAAGGAAGGAAGGAAGGAAGGAAGGAAGATACTTTTACTGTAACCACAAATGGATAAATAAAAAATAAATAAAAGCTTTAATTGTTTGAGAGAGAGAGAGAGAGAGAGAGAGAGAGAGAGAGAGAGAGAGAGAGAGAGAGAGAGATTTTACTCACCACAAATTTAGCTCATTAGAACATGCTATTAGTTAAAGAATTGAATAAGATGTGACAACTCCATGACTCCAGTCTAACAAACCTTGTATAATTGCTCTCATGCCTCTATTATATACTTTATCATATTTTTGTATAGTATCACAGCTCTGCAGTCTCATCAACAACAACACCATCCCACCTCCATCACCATCATTAACCAGCAGTAGACATGATTCAGGACATGTATACACTGAAAGGTAGAAGTGCGCTGGACAATATTGTACCAGTCACTTCTACTCTGGAGTCACTGAGCATTTCCTTTCTCCGTGAGTGCCTCGATTTTGCTTTGAGGGTTTCTAATGATCCAGTGTCTCTTCAGGTTAGTCACGCTTTCTGCAGCTCATCTCCCTGAGCTTCAGAAACCAGAGCTCTAGCTTGTCAACCTTTTCCAGCCTCCACACTGGGAATCAACAGTGCTCTCATGCTTGGTATTCCGAAGGAGCAAAATCAGCATGTTATACGTGTGTGCAATAAACACTGAATGAAGCATCTATAGCAACAATATGTGCAAGTGTAGACTTACATCACTGACCAATATTAGGTTTAACTTGTGTATACGTATGCTTGCATGGAACCTGGAGTGGAACCTGGTGTGGTCTCCTCTTGTAACACTCTAGGTTTGACATATTGTGTGCTCTGTAGATGCTTTTCTGCTCACCATGTAAAGAGTGCTTACCGTAGCATTTCCTGTAAGCTTGCACAAGTCTAGCTGTTCTCTTCTGAACATATTCATCAACAAGGCATTTTTCTCACCAAACCGATGATCATCAGCAGTTTCTGAAATACTCAGACCAGCCCAACAACCAAAGCTACTGAAATCCACTGATAACCATTATTTATATGATTCTGCACATACAGCTGCCATATGATTGGCTAATTATATAATTGCATGAATAAACAGGGATACAGGTGTCCCTATTAAACTGACTGAAAATGGTATGGCTGTAAAATTGGAATGAGAGTCAGTTTAATATTCTTAGCTCTTGTTATTGTGATGGTTTTTCTAATCAAAGCCATAAATGATTAAATATATTGGTTAAGAAAGATTAGTACTGTGTTCTAAAATTGTGTAAAGAAAGCCAAGATGAGGAAGGTTTTTTTATTTTTGTTTTATATATATATATATATATATATATATATATATATATATATATATATATATATATATATATATATATATATATAAAGGAAATAGAAAACTGAAAATGGTTCAAAGGTTTCTAGAATAGTAAGTAGATAAGTGCCTTGAATTGGCATAATTAGTTGAGTTTAAAATGCAGATTTAAATATGCTTATTAATTCCATTCTGCTCATTTCATATGACTGACTGCACTTAATTAAATCAGATTGATTAGACCTTTCCCAGACTTCCCCCCACAACCACATAATTATGACAAATCGAGCGCTCACTGCAAATGGAGGCCCCTGATGACTTCTCTTCGCGACACCTTTAAAAGTCCTGCCATGCTCGCACACCTCATGTCTCAGTAGGGGAGAAAGTGCCAGAAGAATTCTTTAACACTCTGAAAAATAGCGTTTCTCTTTTGGGCACTTTTCTCCAGTGCAGCATTAGCTCACTGGTGCTGTAAAAGCTCTTTTCAGTAAAACTACTACCAGCATCCAGGCCCACACAAAACAAGAAGGTGCTTTCTTTTCCACTGTTTACAGCCATGTAAGAAGTGGCAACAGGATGATATTAAAATTTAATGGTTCTAATATTATTTTTGGTACGGCTTGGGGCACCATATACAGTATGCATGTGCATGAACACTGGGTTCAGGGGGAAATTTAAAGCAATTTTCTAGATAATCAACCCAAGACAAAATTGGGCTTATTTGGTTTTGCTAATGCAATGGTAGGCTAATGCAGTGTGTAACAATGTTAAATGTAGCTGATTTTTTTAAATTAGTTTTTTATTGAAGGGTTTTTTTAACTTGTGAATAGCAAAACTTTTAGATACTATAAGACACTATAATTATATTTATATAAGATAATATAAGATATTACATGAAGACACCCGACCATCACGTCTATTAGTGCTTTTTGAACATCTCAGTCCAAAATCTTGTAGTTTCTTCTAGATGCTGGACCATGGCTGTATGGGATTTGTGCCCATTTAACCATGTGAAAAAGATTGGGTACTGATGATGGATGAGAAGGTTTGGTACACAGTCAAGTACACAGTTGAGTTGAGTCAGCTTCAGGAGTCCCTAGTTCTTTCACTCCAAACTTAAAACACTATGTCTACATGGAATTTGCTTTGTGCACTGGAGCATTGTCATGCTGGGAAAAGCTTGGGGCTCTTAGTTCCAGTAAATGGAAATTGTTAATGCTACAGCATACAAATACATTGTAGACAATTGTGTACTTCTACACAATGTGGCAATGGTTTGGGAAAGAACCTCCTGATGTACTGTAGGTACAGTAGATGCATATAGTGACAAGTCAACAGTCAAGAGAGCTTTTATTGTCATTTCAACCGTATATAGCTGATGCAGTACATAGACAACGCATCTAAAGGACCATGGTGCTGCTGTACATAAAACAACATAGAACTTAGGACTTAATGTAAGTAACAACCTAGTGCAAACAGCGCGAGACAAAAGACAATGCAAATAGACAATAGAAAACACTATAGGACAGATACTCAAAATACCGCTGACCAGTGTGCAGCATACTACAGTATAATTGTAAACAATAATACTTATTATTTTTTCATGCAGGTCAGTTTCATATCTGGACCTCTGTAAGCAAGGAATTTAATAATAATTATATATCTGCGTGTTGTTGGTGACTGATTTGTGGTATTAAGTTCCTGAGGCAATGATGAAAGTTTATGACTTTAAGCCACTGCCATGCCTTTAAAGAAGACCCCTAACTTCCCATAGCAGTGCTATGATGGTATTCTACCACATTCTGAGCTCTAATGCAGCACCGTTTGCTATAAATGCACTTTTCTTGTGAAATAGTCAACACAGGAAATGGAAGTGTATGTTTGCTATACACGTTAGTCTGTTCATGCTGTAGAGCATCTGTAATGAGAATGTGTTTTGTTCCCACCGTGAATCCCTGCTCATCTTTTTAAAATGGAGTTATATATTTTACTATTCTCAGGCCATTTTAAAAAACAATTTAGAAAAAAAGGACAACGTGGCAGAAACAAAAGATTTAAAAACCGTTCCCCAGGAGCCGATGAGTTAATGCTTGATGGGGTTATTGTTGCTGAAGTGTTTCCATAGCTGTGATTGGGATTTTAAGTGGAAATTATCTCACTGGGGGGGTTGGCATTGTCCAACTGTGAGTACTGTTCATTAACACAGTCTCTTTCTTTCTTTGTCTGTTTCTAATATGTCTGTAGATAACATCCTGCAGCAGCACAATGAGGTGACTTACTGCCGCATGCTTTTCACACCATCTGAGTTCATAAACACAATTCTTATCTACACTGCTCTCGCTGTATGACACAGTGTGATCGAACAGCTAAGGGTGCCGAGGCTATCAGATAACAGGCAGAAAAATCTGTTTCTGGAGTGAGGCCCAGCATCATGGATGGAACTAAGGGGTGGCAGTTATCACCCCAGTGACCACCACAGTGCTGGATGACTGTTCAATTTGAATTTTAGAGAACAAGCACATAAATGAGCCTGGCCTTTAAATCTGATAAGTGGATAGAGTAAAAGAAACTGGGCTACACTTGAAGTGGGAGGTGAGCAGATTTACACACCATGATACCATGGATGTATCAACATTTGTTGCCAAATCAGTTGTATATAAGCATTCTCAAACTTGTCATACATACATGATCTGGCAAGCCTGCTGGCAATGACATCAAACACAAAAAAAGATATGTGGACCTTCTTTAAAAAACAAACAAACGCATACGTAGCAGTGACAGTCTGGAGTTAATCTAGATCACTAAAGATTCTGTGTAGAATGATATAGGATAGGCGGTGGTGTTGGTGTTGGTGGTTGTGGTGGTGGTGGTTGGGGGGGGGGGGTAGTTGTGAATGGACGGAAGGTAGTGCTTCAGGTGTGGTCTTTCTCCCAAACTTCAGGTATTATAGTTTAGGTATAAATATGGAAAATCACTTTAATAAATATAGCTTTTTGGTGCCTGGTGACTTAGCATGATTGTCTTACCACTCTGTGTGTCTACGCATTCTTGCTGTGTTTCAGGTGTTTCTACATGTTCTCTGGTTTCCTCTGCTTGTCCAAAACCATGCATTGTAGGCTGATTGGCATCTCTAGATACATCATAGTGTGTGAATGAGTGTGTGAGGGTGCCTTGCTGGTTATGGTTTGGCAACCTGTCCTTACTTTGTTCTCCTAATCCCCCAGGGTATGCTCCAGGTTCCCCACAACCCTGTGTGCAATAAGCACTACAGAAAATGGATAGATGCTCATGAAGTCTTGCTTTGCTATATCCATCCTATTCAAAAGACAAAAATCCAGAACCAACTTCAGTGTCGTGGATGAAGAGGATTTTAAATATAATAGTGCAGATGTGTGGTTTGTCTCTGAATAACTGGTTGTTACAAATCATCCAGTCCATCTTCATTATCTTAAATATAATGTGTGAAGCTTTGTATGTTGTATATGATATGTTGATGGTCACTCTCACGTTGCATGTTAACCTCACTCTCACTTTGCATGGTTGCAGCTGATGGGACTCGATGACATGATTGGTTCTTTTTTCACACATTCTGCCTCACCCCCTGTGTTAATTTGACAATAATTGTGCGACCTCTTCGGGCAAAAATGGCTGTTCTGAAAGTGCCATGGCCACTTGGCAGTCACACTCATTTAATCACTGAGTGCGTTATTACAGTCAAGCACTTTCCACCTCTCTCGTGTAATCACGTAATGGCTTCTCATGCGTCGCAATGACATTTCCTTTCATAGTCAGCCACACGTCTACAAATGCCAGAAACCCATGTTTGATGGTTCTAGTCAGGAAAGAATTGAAGGATTTAAGATGGATATCTTACATCCCTGATCCTTTATTCCTTCATTATACTTCTTTACAATATCTTTCTGATAACCACAATGTTATATGGAAGTATAAAAATAATAAATCTACACATTTGTCCTGATTTTTCAAAGACCATCAATTGGCCAAGACATATTTGCTGTGTCCAAATGTTCTTAAATTTTCCATTAGGTTACAGAAACAACTACGCTTATTTCTAGCCATAAATGTCCATTACTTAATATATACCTAGCACTGATGTCGTAAGCAGTCATGTATCTAAAAATACAAAAACAATTTTGAATCTCTAGGGTTTAAGAGATAAAAGTGTTGATTAAATGCTTTATTTTTATTATTCACTTATAAATATATATATGTTTTTTTAAATGGGTCTATGTCAGGCTCCATTTATGTTTTTAGTATTATTAGTTAACTTCAGCAATAAGTAAAGCTAGTAAAGCTTCAGCAATAACAAACTATAAGGATGGCAAGCAGGTAATAAATGATTTTCCTTACTAATAACCTGTCTCCATTAATGTAACATGTCCACAACAACCAATACAAACAAATGGCTTGATTAAATATAATGAATATATTTGCTGCAGTTAAGTAGTAAAATTCAGACATAAGGTTAATAGTGGGTAAAGTGGATATAAATACACCCTGAGTAATAAGTTTAATTAATTCTCAAAATTATTTGTGGTAATTTGTTAATATTTATTTATAAACTATGGGTTGATGCAATTGTATTTAGATCAACAATTAACACTTTGTTAGCATTAATTATGCTGAAATCCATGATCTGGAAATAATAAGCTCAATAAAAAACTTTAAAAAGATTAATTATTTGAAACAAAATAATTCTAATAATAATTGCATTAAATAAAAATGATAATTAGTTTTGTTTAAATTCGCAAGGGTGTTCGGCTTTATAGAATGCTGACTAAATGCAAAGGCATGTTTTTATCAGAGGCTTTCTTCATCAGTCCATCACCATCTTCCTCACTGGTTTCTCCTTGCAAAATGACGTGTTCTTCTCCTAGTAGCAATCACAAGGCATTGTCTGTGTTAAGTCAAGCGTATCAACTCCCATGGCAACCGCAGACGATGCTTTATGGCTTCTACCAGCTTTTGTTTGTTGTTATTGATTATTCTGAATGCACTGATGGATGCGTGCTCATACGTATTGATTTAAGTTGTGGTTTTCACCGAAGTTATTTAATGCAAACGGCTGTTCCTACTGGAAAGCCTTCTGTAGGTAGTAGTGTATTGTCTCTTCAAAGAGATTAACTTAATGAATAAATGCTAAATTGCTATAATAGTGAAGAACAGTCGAGTTGTCTGGCTGTCTATGTCAGAAGTTGCTATCATGTAATAAGTAGGGAAGAAAACACAACAGGAAGTGCTGCTAAAGGAAAATAATCAACGCTAGTTTGATGTGTTGCTGCCTGAGAACTAAGATTTAGTCGTCTTCTATGACAACACACCAATAACTGCATTTTTTTCTGAATGAATACATGACGGGAACTTTGTATCTTTTCCCATTATCTTTAATATTGTGAAACGTTAATAAATTGGGTACATTTTACTATTTCTTCAATATCTCAAGCTACAAAGTGCTGACTCTGGAGGCTTCTTTTAAAAATGCTAATTAAATGTCTCCTAAACAAAAAACCATGACCATATCAATGATTTTTTAACGGTGTTACTATAGAAACAATAAAATATTAGAATGAATAATTTAATATAAAGCTTAAAGACAGAGCTGCTGTTATAGAAACTTTATCCACAGCATCTGACCAATCAGAATCCAGCGTTGAAGAGCATTGTGGTACAATACGCAGTAATGTGTACTATATTCAAAATTCAGACAATATGGCATATTTCACATGGTTCACCTGGAGGTTGTAATTTGTGTCATAAGAATACATTGATTTTACTTTTCCGCTGGTTCTGCAAGGTTTCGGTGCACAGAACCCGAGCTTTCTACAACAGTGTAAGAAAATATGTGAAAGCGCAATGCCATTTTTCCCCCTCCAACAGCCATCATGACAGAAGATGATGAAGGTCTTGCACTGACTGATTATAAGACATGCCCTACAAAGCCTGCCTCTATAAAGGTTAGCTAGTGATCCGTGACATAAAGAGCACTTTTCCGTGTAGTTAAAGCCTGGCATCGGTTAATGGAAGACAGGGACAGGGAGAGACAAGCAACTGAGGGAGCTGTCCTCATCCCTGAAAGCAGAATTAGGTTTTAATGTTAGCAAGGGTGTCAAGAGAAAAGAGATCTCAAACGCCTCCACAATTAGCCAGATCCTGGCAGTTTGGCAGGGAAAATCATGCCAAATTGATTTTCTGGAAATGAAACTTTGATAGCCTGCATGTATTTAAGGTCTTTGTGTGTGTGTGTGTGTGTGTGTGTGTGTGTGTGTGTGTGTGTGTGTGTGTGTGTGTGTGTGTGTGTGTGTGTGTGTGTGTGTGTGTGTGTGTGTGTGTGTGCTTGCTAAATCATGACACGTCTTTTCAAGAAGCACAAAGAAATTGTTTATTCAGAGATATTTGATTATTTGCAACAACAATACATTAAGCAATGGTTTTATAACATGTTTATAACATGTTTCTAAACGTTTATAAGACATTACATTATTGTGCATCTCTCTATACTTCCTTTACTCAAATGATAATCTTACACTCGTGTATAGACTTGTTCCCCTGCTCATTTATATAATTCAACCAATCATGATGCAGCAGCTCAGTGCATAAAACTCATGCAGATACAGTCAAAAGCTTCAGTTAATGGGCACATGACACATCAGAATGTAGAAACAATATTATCTCAGTGACATGTTTGTTGGTGTCAGATATGCTAGTTCGAGTATTTCAGTAGCTTCTGAATGGTTTCCAAATAATGGTGAAATGATTACATTGAGAAACATCCAAAACATGGCAGTGTCAGTTCTGTGAGTAGAAATATATATCGATGAGAGAGTTCAGAATATTACATTGGAAAAACATCATTTGGACTTTTACCATATCTTTAACTGATCTTTAACTTTAATTTCTTTTCCCAAAATGCTACATTACAGCTACCTTGGATCTGTAGTAGGGTTTAATAAGCTTGATTCCCAGACAGTAATTACCCAGTAATGCATTATTAAAAAAAAAAAAACTCAGTTGTTTAGATTTAGAACATTTTTCACTATATATAATTTGTTCTGCTCTAAAACCCGGTGTTAAGTTTAGTCTCTTAACTTAAAGACTAACCTGTGACTAACAGGATGTTCACTCAGCTCCTCTGATTGTGCCTTCCTATGACTATGTTCTCAGTCAATAACTTGTTGATTTACATTTTATGATAAATAAAAAAATATATCATTTGTCCATTAGCTTTTCATGACGGATCGATTGATTTAAAACAGTCAGTAGGACCGTACCATATATCAGTGTTTGACGTGCAATGAAGAGTTTTCCTTTGTGATACCTTGAAACAGAATATTGACTGAAAGTAAAATATCCCATTCAGTTCTAACAAAAGTCTAGCATTCAATGCAGTCAAGTGGTAGCCATGGTTACAATAGTTATGGCAACCACTGTCTCTATCATTTGTGCAATGAGGCCTTGCCAAGGTCACTGACTGATGAACCTCTTACAAACTTACAGACTGTGGCTCAATATTTTTTTTTTTTACTTTTTTATTGTGCAATTCATGACTGAAATAGTGTTTTTTTTTTTTATGAATCCTTTGACATCTGCACTGCAGTATTTCAATCATCTCATGAGCAATTATGGGGATTTTATGTGTAACTCCTTCGTCGCCCCCTGATGTGGTGGAGGGAAGGGGGTAAGTGGGTGTAGGCGTCACGGTGACCTTTCTGTGTTGCCACTTTCAGTGCCGCGACCTGCCTGAGCTCATTAAAAGCAATGTAACGGATCATTCCCCGCTAATTGTTTTCCTTGACAAATTAGGTCTTGGACTTAAAGCGTTCCACAGAGAATGAAGTTCTGTCTAATGACACTGTTTGCATTCTGGTTTGTGTGTGTGTGTGTGTGTGTGTGTGTGTGTGTGTGTGTGTGTGTGTGTGTGTGTGTGTGTGTGTGTGTGTGTGTGTGTGTGTGTGTTAAACCGTATGGAAGGAATGTTATAGCTGGAAAATCAACTGGTTTCACCTCCAAGAGCTTCACTTAGCTTTCAGAGTTAATGAAAAACTTCCATTAATGTCTTGTTGCTCAGTAATGAGTAAGTATTTTTATTTACTTGCTCGCTATAGTAGTTTCCTGAATTCTATACACTATCTGCTGTATATACTAATATACAAATACTAGAAAAATATATATTATAATACTATAATAATGCTAGGAGTATACCTACATCACTGCAGTCCATTGGTGTTACATCGCAGGAACATTTTTAGGATCTCAGGGTTTTCAGGTAACGTGTTTTTCAGTAACATGTTTGGAATGTAATAATAAACAGTTAAAAATGATTAAAGAAAACAGCTTAGTAGGACAATATTTTTCTTTCATTTGCATTTGACTATTATTTATTTATTTATTTATTTATTTATTTATTTATTTATTTAACATCATATTTCGTCATATACTGCATATATCATATATATTCTCCAGACTGCTTCAGGAATTGCAGAGATGAGAGATGAGTGCAAGCAAAAAGCAGACAGACTTGCAGAGAGAGACGCTGAACCTGAGGAAATCTCCTACAGAATACTGATGACATGCTTTTCCATAGTGGAATTACAGATTTCATTTGACTCCTCGTCTCCTAAGATGAGAGTCCTTATTTGAACTGTGGAGATTTTGCTGTGAGAGAAGAAGCCTTATTTTGCTGCAGTGGTGCCGAGCTGTTGAGAATTCAGCATCATTGGTATTCAGGTGAGAGAGATATGTGTAGCTTCCTATCCCCTATTCTCCATTCACCTCAAACCTCAACCTCTCTATGCATTTATTCTCTCTCTCTCTCTCTCTCTCTCTCTCTCTCTCTCTCTCTCTCTCTCTCTCTCTCTCTCTCTCTCTCCTTCTACCTGTTCCATGGTCCAGTGAAGGGCTGGGAATGCTATCAGGGGAGAATGCCAGTCCATCACTGGGGCGCTCAGGCATTCTGCCCAGCTGCCCCCCTTCACCCCACCCCCAACTGCAGCATTACAGCATGACGGATGGCTTCATATCAGGTGTTTAAAGCGAGGGGCCACTCCATCTGCCCAAGGATTTGGGAAGTACGAAGCTCATGCTCAGTGAACGGTGAATCGGGACGACAACCAGGCCGTCTCTGTCTCTCTCTCTCTCTCTCTCTCTCTCTCTCTCTTTCTTTCTTTCTCTCTCTCTCTCTCGCTTTCCTTAATCGCCTTTCTCTGCCCACTCTGCACGGGAAGTCAGGAGTGGGAGTAAGGCGCCAGCAGGCACTCGGAAAAATCAGATGTGTTCTGTACACGAGCTATCTGCTGGACTCATTTCTCACTGCTAGTGTGTACACCACCACCGCAGGGTGCGAAGAAAGCCTGTTACCATCGCATATGTGCAGCAAATGTGGTGTTTCACTCAAATCACTAATGTCATTCAAGAAACGTTCCAGCATCTTTACAACATAATCGCTAACTACAGCATTTGTAGCATGTTAACACTGGCAGTCATTTCAACTTGTGTTTCCCATTTACTCAAAACTGAAGACAGTTATTCGGGCATCAATATCATAGTATTTTATAGCACATTTTGGCAGATTATTGTGTCAATTAAGCTGTGTGGCTGTGACATCATTTCAGAGAAGCATCTCTTTTCCAGAAAGAAGAATTTGTGGTTATGTGGTTCAAAAATGGCTTGTCTTTACCCATCATTGCTCAAGATACGAGAAAGATGTGCATCCCTTTACTGACAGCCAGGAGATGGAATGAATTTCTTTTTATGTCTGATGAACATTTGAATTGTAATCATTTTTCTCTAAAAGAAAATCTTCGTAGTATTCCTGAATACTATTCAGACCCCTCAGATATCCAGAATCCATTTGCAGTGGGTTAGTGATCTCTGTTTAAATCACAGACACCACAATCCAAACACTGGACAGATTCCTGCTCTTGGCTGTCAGGAGTAGAACCTAATAAGATCTTCTGCTGTTGTAGTCCAACCACCTAAAGGCTGTGCACTCCGTGGTGTTTTCTGTGCACCACGATTCCATAGAGTGATTGTATAGGATACTTGAGCTTTTTATCTTGTCCTCTGTCTTCTCTCTCACGAGCAAGGCAATTGCATCCACACAATTTATGACTCACTGGATGTTTTTGGCTTCTCACACCATTCTGTATAAACTCTGGAAAATGGCATTTTCTGAAATCCAGTTCATCTGACACTAACATATTTGCCATGGTCAAAATCACTGAGCTGACACTAAGTTTCTCCATTTTGATGATTGATGCCGAAGATTGTATGAAGCTTTTGACCCTGATCTTAATGATTTTATGTATTTCGTGATTGGCTGATTGAACAATTACTAGGTTCAAGCTGGCATACAGGTGTTCCTAATACAAGATGGAGACTACAAACCATTTCTCTTAAGCCCTTTTTCATACTGGACCAGTTTAACATGTGGAGGTTGAGTAATAAATAATAATAAATAATTATTCCTGGAATATCTTTGGGATTTTAGTCCTGTGCGAACCCATCATGTCAGGTTATGTTTTTTCTCCACTGCACATATACACATCTGGAAAGGTTATGCCGTAGTTTACCAGCTATAAAATGAGCAGTAAAAGTAAAACCCAGGTAATATACTGTGTATCCTGTCTGAATTGACATGCTGGGTCATATCCTGTGGTTTGCTGCTTTTTCCTAAGTGTACACACAGTCCAGGAATCCTTCGTTTTTTACTGTTGTCCAAATCTAAAGCTAAAAGGAATCAAAGACCTGGCTTTAGAGTTTCAAATGGCAAATTATCAAACAGTGACAACTTTATTAAAGGGTAGGGAAAGCTTCTGTCAGCTATACCTAAGTAGCTCACTACTGCTAAAGCTTAACTTATGCTAAAACTTTTACTTTTTTTTATAATCATGTCATAATGACAAAAATGAGCTTGCATTAAAGATATGTGTTTGTGTAGGATTACAATCTGACAAAAAAAAAAAAACTGTACTCTAGTTCTATAATAACCTATTTTTTATGACAACCAGGCGTACAAAATAACATAAAGACACTTCCATCTGTCATTTATATGGACATGCTTACGCTTGTCCAGAATGAATTGTATGTAATCATTACAGACGTTGTCTGGCAACATTACTTAACAGAAATATGTCTGGGAAGCTTAAAAGTAGTTAAGTCACACAGGATCAAGATGCCTGCCAAATACTGTGTGTGTTTTATTGATCTCGTACTGAAAAAATTACAATAACTGTCATTTCGAACCATTCTATAGTTTGATGCGTTTGACGGATTTCAGCAACTGCCCTCAGACATGACGGTTTGAATGAGTTTTTCGTGCTTTGCCTTCTACAGGGAGGAATGGAAGCGAAATATAGGTTGAAATATGTTACAGATGTGTAAATATAGAAATATTACACATTCTTTAGTTGTTTCATTCTGTTCGGATCAAATCTGATTTTGAACTTTACTAGCAGTTTTCCAACATGAACTGATTCTCTAAGAAACATTAAAAATTGTATTTATATAATAGAAGCTGTGTTCAGGTTATTTTGACCTGAGAATTCAAATGCCTGTTCTTTAAAAAAAAAAAAAAAAAAAGAGCAATCGTTACTGTTGGATAAATGTGCAGGAAAATAAAAGGTTTATTTAGGACCTGAATGTTCTATTCAGGTCAGCTTGACTCTCATTATATTTGTCAGAAGCACAAAGTGACCTGAATCGCAAATGCAAGGCAAAGCTTTTTAAATGAACGGAGTTATTTAGAAAGGTGAAACAAAATATCATAGGCACAGACTCACTGCTACTGGGCAGCTAAAGACTGGAAAAGAAAAAGGTCAGGTCATTTATTACTAATCATCAGCTCTACATTTGCTTCAGATGCCTGTTCTTGGTTGTCAGGCATTTATGCTGATGTGGTCTTCTGCTTTTGGAGCTCATCCACCTAAAGGTTTTAATGTTTTGTACTTGCTGAGGTGCATTTCTGCTCAACACGGTTGCAATGAGTGATATACTCTAATGCCTCTCCACTCGCTTCTCTTTTTCAACCGATCACAAGGCATTCAGTGATTGTTCCAGCTCCAGTTGTGTTCCATGTGATGAAGATTACGGACTGCACAGTGAGAAGATTCCAAACCTGTGAGGACCCTGACATTCAAAGAGAATGTGGTCTTTGAGGACAACAACCTTCTAATCAATACACAATTATCAGTCTGTATCTGAGTGTAGAAAGGACATTATACATTCATAACCTTCTCTGGTGTTTATAACAGTTTGTCACCCAAATGAGGATGAGGTTCACTTTTGAATCTGGTTCCTCTCAAGGTTTCTTAGGGAGTTTTTCTCACCACGGTCACCTGAGTCACCTCAGGCTTGTTCATTGGGGATAAATACAAACACATTTAAATATAAGTCTAATATTAATCTTGCATTTTTGTATTATATTAATCTTTGTATTCATATGTCCTGTTAAGCTGCTTTGAGACAATGTCCATTGATAAAAGCGCTATACAAATACATGGGAATTGAATTGAATTGAACTAAACTAAACTGAATTGAATTGAATTTGAATTACAGGTCTTACTACTGTATATCCTTCCCCTACTGCAGATCAATCAGGCCATTTTCCTCTGATTTCTCTCAACATTTTCACCCACAGAACTGTCTCTCACTCAATAAGCCCCAGAGACTGCTGAGTGTGTGAAAATTCCACAAGATCAGCAGTTATACAGCAATACTCAAATCTATAAAAAAATAAAATAAATACATAAAAATACACAGACTTCACACTTTTCACTTATTGTGATGTAAATATAAACAACCTCTCCTAACATGTAACTGATCACTACACAGCTGCCACATGATTGGCTGATTGTATATACAGATATTCCTAATAAAGTGGACAAGAAATAGTGATAAGGAATCCTATTATATAAAAGTTAACAATCTATTATCTATTATTTTTTTATTTACATATTAAGGAACTAACATTTTTGATTTGTTCATTATAGTTGCATTTACTTTACTGCAACATCTTTAGCATTCCTGTTATCACTTCCCCTACAGCAGCTATAAACAATTGCTTGCTCGCTTTATTTGCTTATAGTTACTATTACAAAAACTTCGAAGTCTAAAAAAATTCTGTTTCTTCGATTTTTCCTGTGAAGGAAGAAGTTACAAAGCCCTGACACTGGAGACTCCTTCTATACATTTTTAATAAACATCCTAAAAATTTTTTTGTTATTGTTGTTAAACTACAACACCTTTCTGAAACTTATTTGTCTTGTGCCATATGCTCTAAATCTATGTGAGTGAGTTTGTTGCTATAGAAACAATAAGATTTTAGAAGAAGTGCAATAATATAATCCTGTGATTTGCTTTGCTGTGAAATCACTACTGCTGTTAATCGACACCTCCTGACCAATCGGATTCAAGACTTCAGCAGAACGTTTGAAATTAATTCTAGAATAACGTGGCTTAATTATATAGTAAATGATGCTATCAAGTGTCTATCTACTAGCTACTATTTTTAAACCCCCTAAAAAAGAGAAATCACATCTGCTTCAAAAATCAATTATTTTTGACTTAGTTGACAGAGATACTTCATATATTTTTCATATGACAAATACTTCAAGGAGAAAAGCAAATATTTATTTTATAGCAGTAAGCTCTCTGACCTTCTTACAGAAGACTTGACTACTCTGTGTGTGTGTGTGTGTGTGTGTGTGTGTGTGTGTGTGTGTGTGTGTGTGTGTGTGTGTGTGTGTGTGTGTGTGTGTGTGTGTGTGTGTGTGTGTGTGTGTCTGTATGGCGTCTAATACTGTATCTGGCTTTTTAATTTGTCTGTGCTGCAGACAGCACTCTGGAAAAGTCATTCAACTGAGTGCACTTCCAGTTGCGGCAATGAGGCAATTTCATTCTGTCTCTCATCTACATGCTTAGATTTCAGTGAGCGTGATTCACAAGGCTGTGTTTGTGTGTGTGTGTGTGTGTGTGTGTGTGTGTGTGTGTGTGTGTGTGTGTGTGTGTGTGTGTGTGTGTGTGTGTGTGTGTGTGTGTGTGTGTGAGTGAGTGAGTGAGTGCGTGAGTGTGTGTGTGTGACTGACAAGAAAAGCGACGTTACACTTCGTGTGCCTTGTCTGTCGACTTTTAAGCATCAAGGGGAATAGAGGCATTGAGATGGTTTTAACATGTGTATGCTTAAAAAAAACAGCCAGAGAGAGTGCACAGCATAGACTACACTATGAACGAACCTAGATCCCTAAACAGGAGCACTAGGAGACTTATAAATCTGCTATTTTAGACTGATCTGACTCACAACGCTTTCAGGCATGAAACAGTATTCCTTTTTTGTTTTTTTGTGCTTGGTTTCATTTTAACAAAAGGAGCTCTGTTGTGTGTGATGTCCATGGGATTGTCTTTTTTTATTAGCTCTCTTGACAGAGAGAAGTGCCTTATGTTCAGGAAAATAAAACTGTACAACAATGTGGAACAAAGTGTGTGCAAGGATGATCATGTAAGGTGGGTCCACATGGGTTTGTTCCAAGTTATTTGGTTTCTTCTCACCTCTTAAAACATGCCCAATCGTTCCCCAATATCAGATGCAGTGACAGATAAAGGGCTAATGATAAATGGTTAATTGTTCATGGAATCAAGCAGCTACAGTCTCTAATGGTGTAGTTTTCATGATAGCGGTGCCTAATAAAGTGTCCATAAAGATTACACTTCTTTTAAATCAGTGTAGCTTTTACTAATATTTTAGCTGGTCCTGTTTCAGAAATATGAACAAACTAGAGGTCTAACCTAGACCTTAATAACCATGTGAAGAACCAGCTTACTAAGAACGAATAAACTGATGGTGAAAATTCAGGTTCATGAACATGATCTTTGTTTGTCCAGTGAGAAAGTAAACACCTCCCTTTCACACAGCTTTTTGTTGTCTCATGCCAGATACCAGTCGCGATGCAGACGTCTAGTCTGTGTGGTGTGCATCCTATTCTGTATCTCTGTAGTTGTATCAGTTTCAAGCACATTATCTGTTCATTCAGAATAATGTGCTAATATTCAGCTTCATCTATAGTGTATAATGTGTTTGTGTTAATTATTATTATTATTATTATTATTATTATTATTATTATTATTATTATTATTATTATTATATTTTGACAAGCTGATGTCATGGCAAAGCTGTGCATTGTTAACATTTCTTTTGTCAAAACATTGATCATCTGTTCTTATTATTACACAAGTTCAACATAATAGCTCTCACTGATTGTGTGTGTGTCACAGGTGGCCCGGTGGTAGCTGGGGAAGTGCAGGAAGCCTGCGATGTTGTGTGTGTGTGTGTGAGAGTGAGAGAGAGAGAGCTCACAGGCGAGGTATCCTGTATGTTCGTGGCCCATCACCCTGGGCGGCTTCCACTTCCAGGAACCGCAGCGGCAGAAAACAGTGCTGTGTGTTTCCTGGTGTGGGCTGCTGTTATCAGCGGCCACTCGAACCTGTGTCTTTTCCCTTGCAGGTTTCCTAAAGCACCGTCCTTGCACCTCCGGTGTCAAGATGTTGCCTTCTGATTGTGACGGCAGGCCTTTCTCAAACACACAAAAGAGAGCTGAATGAGCCGTTGTGATAATGCAGAGCGGGGGGAGATTACTGATGTTCTGACCTAAGCTTTTTTCTTTCTGTCTTCATCCATAATGCACCAAGTTACAAACTTCATATTCCGTCCATAAATGAGTACTTTCTATTTCCTTATCTTTTGACTTTATAACAATGCAATCTGCAAAATATATTGATCAATAAATATTCCTTTTTTCAACTGTTCATATGCAAACATTTGGTAAAAATACATATACACACATCCTATGAGATGTTCCTGATTGCACGGTTCTGTGTACTGAGGTGTTAGGTGTGATATTGGGTGTGACCCAAAATGTGAGAAAATGAGTTAGGCATGAAAAGTATGAGATTTGAAAACAATATGGTTTCAAAAACTAGACAAACTACTTAAGGTTTGGTGTCCTATCATATCACTAGCTATGTGTAGTGTGTTACAGTAAGCTCTTGACACAACTGGAAAGAAACGCAATAACATGATAGAAGTGTATGGACTCCTTATTACAGGATTCAATTGGAAACACAAATCTCCATGGAAAAAAGATGCTGTATCCTAAAGTCTAGTATACAATTTATTGGTTCCATTGGGGTTAAGGGAGAGATTGCGAGTACAGCCTGCGATGCATTAACTTCAATAGCATCTGCGTGAAAGAGGCTGTTATCATCAGGCTGTAAACGAAGCTTCTGCTTTCTCTGGCTCGGCAGGCCAAGATGAGATCCAGATGGCAGAGGGAAAAGTGTTTGCCTTGAGTTATTGCAGAGAGAGAGAGAGAGAGAGAGAGAGAGAGAGAGAGAGAGAGAGAGAGAGAGAGAGAGAGAGAGAAGCAAGTCAATACACACACACACACACACACACACACACAAACACACTCTCTCTCTCTCACACACACACACACACACACACACACACACACACACACACAAACACACTCTCTCTCTCTCTCTCTCTCACACACACACACACACACACACACACACACACACACACACAAACACACTCTCTCTCTCTCTCTCTCTCTCACACACACACACACACACACACACACACACACACACACACACACACACACACACACACACACACACACACACACACACACACACAGTGCATTTAAGTAAATATCCACACAAATGAACAAGAAAAGCTATAATTGCCAAAGTTAGTTTAACGAGTAAGATGGCGCGAGGTGTTTTTAATGCTTATTCTGCGCATGCGTAACGCGCTCGCTCTCCAGATGTCCGCTCGCTCAGGCTCCGCCCCTCCGCCACACACAAGCCCCGCCCACTCCGTGCACCTGGGTCTTCCCCGAGCTCGCCGACTAGAGGCACAAGAGCAGAGCTCCTCAGTGCGCGCGCGGCTACGCGGAGCGACAGCGCGAGAGCAAAGACCTGCACCTTAGGACGGGGTTTTATTTTTCTCCCTTCTCTTTTATCGGATCAGTGTTTCCTCCTTCGGTCAGCGCAATTACGAGTAGGACGCGATCAGCACGGGGTTTAAAAGCGGACGAGTCTCGCAGCATCCTCTTCTCTCTCTCTCTCTCTCTCTCTCTCTCTCTCTCTCTCTCTCTCTCTCTCTCTCTCTCTCTCTCTATTTATCTCTCTTGCGCGCTCTCCCTCTCTGCCCCGATCCAGGCACGCGCGCGCGCTCCCAGACGCAGCGCTGTCCTCGCGCGCTGGACAGATTGCACAGACTGAGCGCTGATAATTTAACGTTTTCAACCGGAAGCGAGAACTTCCAGGACGTTACGCTGACACGACTCAGAGCACCCGTTTGTAGGCTTACGTTTTCGACCGGAGTCCAAAACCGGGGGATTAATTTTGCCCTGGTGACCAGCCGTGACGCATGGTTGGAATTTCTGCCTCTTTTCAGTGTAAGTTCATTTTGACACATATTATTTATTGATTACGGTTTTGCTCTCAAGCCTGATATATATGTTGTGGTATTGTTGTTTCGATTGTTTTTTGTTTTTTGTTTTTTTTTATTACTCAGTGGATGTGTCAGTAGTCCGTGCATTATAACCCCTTTATAACGCGCCTTAGGCGATATACAGTATAGTGGTGTATTATTTATAGCAGTAAATTACTCTTGTGTTTAGAAATACAATAAATTCTACTAGGATTCTCAATAGAAAATGCATTGAATTGAAATAAAATGCAAATTTAGAAATGTCACACTTTTTCTCTTATCTGTAAAAATAAATAAATAAAACATAAAAAAATAGATCTAGATGAAATAAAATCATATTCATTTGTGATTGGTTTAATGTTTGTATTGTGTTTGGTCACGCGCGCAATATTCAATATTCAGCACGCGCAACTAATCAATAATTACAATAAAACAGAAAATTAATGTTTTAAGAGAAAAAAAAAACATTCCAAGGTATTGTTCTGTTGAACAGACCCTTACAAAGTTAAACCAATTATAAAAAATCAATCAATAAATAAAATGTAAAAATAATAATAATAAAAAACAAACATCCTGCACGAGCTCTTTATATAGCAGGTCATAATAACAGAAGCGCTCGTTCCTCAAAGACTGGACGAGTTATTGACAATACGCATGCGCGATTCTCCTGTCCGACGATTCTTCTGTCACGTTGCTTAAATACCGGGAAGACTAATAGACGTGGTCTGCTTGGATGGAGGGGGGTTTTAAAAATCACTATGATTTTGTATTTGCCCTGGAAAACATGGTGATTTAACAATAGACATGTTATTTTCAGA
Organism: Tachysurus fulvidraco; assembly: GCF_022655615.1. Lineage (NCBI taxonomy): Eukaryota > Metazoa > Chordata > Actinopteri > Siluriformes > Bagridae > Tachysurus > Tachysurus fulvidraco. The sequence goes on along the minus strand of NC_062524.1, from coordinate 8,783,970 downwards.
CAAAACTAACTTTCTATTCTGTCCTGGAGGAGAAGTGATGAGTAGATACTAATTTGCAAGGTTTGTCACATGGAAGAAGAATAAGAAGTAGAGCCACGGAAACGCTGTGATCACACGAACGAATCGTAATCATTTGTATGACAGAAAGTTAGAAATAGGGCCGGTAGAAGGAGGTCGCATCGCCTCGACATCTTACAGCTCCAGGTCCATCGGTTTGATCCTGAGCTCGGGTTACTGCAGCGGTGTCCAATCTTATCCAAACCAGAGTCTACTAAAAGCCAAGAACAAGTGATTAAACAGGTGGAATCAAGTGTGGCTTCTGCTTCGTTGGAATGAAAACCTGCACCCAATCTTTGTGGATAAGATTGGACACTGCTGGGTTACTGTCTACACATAGAGTTTCTTAAGTTCTCCTTGTGTCCATGTAAGATTCCACCAAGTTCTCAGATCTCCTCTATCGCGATTGGAATAGGCGATACCGCCGTCACTGACACTGACACTGGGTAGAAAGGTCTGCATCACATGCACATCTTGCCGTACGATGTACCACGTCCTATATACGCGTATGTCCGACCACCTCAGCTCACTGGCAACTTTGCACCGAATTCTTCTCTTTCGACACTAAGTGCATGGTGAGCCAACTGGAAGCATTTCAGCTTAAGGTGAATTCCAAGTAAATGATCAATGTTGAGAAAGTGTGGGTTATTTTGTGGGTTAAACAGAAGAGGACAGGTTTAGAATGGGATGGCAGGTCAGCATCGTCCTCTCGCCACCTGCACAGCCGCAGCGTCACACCTGTTCTTTTTCTCGTTCTCCCACTCAAGCGCATGAAACCAGACACGGACACAAGTTAACGATGAAAGACTCACGCTGCCTGAGCACTATTAGTGAGCCGGGCTCGTTATTTTTATTCTTGTAAAATTGTAAGGAACCAGTGATAAAAGTTATGCGCTATGTACAATCTAAATCTAGTTTTTCGAGCACCTGCTATGTGCGCACGAACAGCCAGCTACTGAGTGATTACTGTGCGCTTTAGCAAAGTAGGTGCAGACATTTTGGCCAAATACCAAGTATCAGGATGTGACTTGTTAAATTAGAGATGTCACCCAAATGGCAAACTCTAGCTGATTTTCTCATCATAGCCATGCAAGGACTTTTTCTTTGTCTTGTTTTGTTTGTTTTATAAAGTGTGGAAATGTTTTGTCGTGGCTACAACAAAAAAAAATGACCATGCATTTTTATTTATTTATTTATTTATTCATGACACTCATTTTTAGGAATTTTATGTTCTCTAGAAACTGGATCAGCTGAATGTATCATAAGTGAGGGTTATATATATTTACTGGAGCACTACGCAGGCTGTGAAGGTTTTGTGTGTGGAAGCTTTCTTATTTTCATGAGGGCTGTCAGTTTGCCTCGACATCAGTTACCGTGCAGGGCAAAAGATGAATTATTGATGGCCACGCCATCTCCAAGAGCCCAAGTTCCAGATCGATAAGAGGCATTGATGTCTTACAAATTTATCAACAAGAGCAGGATGTATCAAGTGAGACAAGTGAGTGACAAGTAGCATAAGGACAGAATTTGAGGCGGTCTAATAGAACTATAATTTGGTCTACTTAGTGTACTGAGGTTAAGGAAAAGAATTTGTTTGCGTGATGATTTTCTTTTCTTGCAAAGTGGTTGATGAAACGACGACATCTGTAGCACCAACCACAGCTGGTCAAACACTCCTGCTTCAGCTGACAGGTGTCTGGACTTCCTGCTCTCTCTCTCTCTCTCTCTCTCTCTCTCTCTCTCTCTCTCTCTCTCTCTCTCTCTCTCTCTCTGTCTTTCACTCCTGTTAATCCAGCGCTCACTTGCCAATTAGCGACTTCTTCTCTTCGCCTTTGTTATCCCGACATAACACACACACCACACACTTTTTCACTTGCATTCACACACAATACGTACAATCTCTCCCACCCAGTCACACACATTCAAAATCCACCTCCCTGTCTTCCTCTGCGCTCTCTCTCTCTCTCTCTCTCTCTCTCTCTCTCTCTCTCTCTCTCTCTCTCTCTCTCTCTCTCTCACTCTTTCTCTCTATTTATTTTCCTGCCTCCATCTGGACCAGGCTGATATTGTAATCGCCCTAATGCACATTGCCTTCCCCTCACACTTGCACACAATGTGCCATCCTGACAAACCCCCACCCCCACCCCCCTCTTTTTTTTTTTATTTCCGATAAGCCGGGGACGTGCGTTTAATGAATACAAAAGCCCGCACGCACCGCCAGCAGCTAATCTTATTGAATAGGTGCTTTTCAGCGATGCAGAACAGCGATGATGGTGCCAGAAGTGAAGATGTAACCCGTTATCTCGGCACCTCCTCCATTTTCTCGTCACCGAATTTACATTTAAAGATTAGCTGTGAAAAGGTAGAAAAGACTCGGGTGGCAAAGGTGTGAGGACGGCAGCGCGTGCGCACGCTGGGGCTGGGGATGGACGGAGGGATATGGGTCGGTGGAAGATGAGTAATGGCAGACAAAAGGGAAAGAAACTGCTTGATTTCAGTTGAAGCGTTTCTTGCAAAGACGTATATATAGATCTATAGACCTGAGGGTTTATATACTGATAGATGAATCATGCATATTGACGTGCTTTAGGTGCTTGAGCCCAATGAGACACCGAACATAGAAAGGTATCGTATTGTTATGGACGGTACATGGGTCTTATCTCAAGAAAAATCCGGAAGCTCGATGATCTTGTGTGAGGTTTGTACTCTGGTCCATTCTGAACATGATCTGCTTTCAGAATCCTATCTAATTCATAGGACATTTTCATTCATTTCTCATTTTTGTTTTCGCACTTTATGGACTTCTCTCGCCTATTAAATCTGACGCATAGATTTCAACGCACGTTTATTTATTTAATGAAAAGGCCAGCCTCTGTGGCCCAGTAAAGAGGAGCATAATTAAGATTTGTTTTGAGCCCCCGAGGCTTCAAGAGCTCTGGATCAATACACAAAGACAGTGGGCTCCTGTAGTTTCACTTCACATATCGACATGTTCAGTCGATCGCTGCTCACCCTGTAGAAAATTGAGAGGCAGAGAAGTAAAAATATGGATGGATAGAACTGACGCCAGCCACAATCATTTCTTAAAGCAGTCGGTCGATCCGTATTTGAAGTAGTACAGTCGGTTCCCCCACTGAGAATTCACACACTGCTTAAGAATTAAACCTGATATTGAATTTCAAATGACAGACACTGTGATGGAATGAAAGAGACAGAGAGAGAGAGAGAGAGAGAGAGAGAGAGAGATGGACTGGGTGATGTTACTTTGACCAACTCTGCTCCTGCTCTCTCTTTTTTCCCTCGTGTCTTCTCTCATTCTCCTTTTCTGTTTCCCCTTTGCCTACGATTCTGTCTTTCACGCACCTTCCTTTCGAAGCCCTCTGTATCAGCGCTACCAGGGAAATTGCCGTGATCACTCGCTCGCTCGCTCGCTCGCGCAGCATGCAGGAAAATTGTGTTGTTGCCAAACGATCAGCAGGTGCCTGCGAGAAGAATGCCCAGTGTCAATTATTTTTCAGCAGAGCCAATTCATAAAAGTGGTGGAGGCATAAAACAGCAGCAGTAAAGAGAAAATCCAAGAAAGAGGGGATGAACCTCTGCTTTTCAGCACGTTCATTTTGTTAAATGGCCGCCGTTGAATGGAGCAGGACCCCTGGCGGATCCGAAGTGTGCGAATTGAATGGGGAATTGTGGTGAATTACTTGGCATTATCTCCCCATGAAAGACTGAAGAGACTGTTTTAACACAACAGCATGTCAGACATCAAGAAGCGGCACCAATAAGGATGCGCAGCCATGTTAGAAACCAAATACCTTGATGGTTTTTTGTTTTGTTTTTGTTTTTTTCTTCTGTAGCGACACAGGAACAGATCTGGTTAGGTAGGGTTTCACTGGCGAATCAAGAACGGCGATAAATATCATAAGTACTTGCCCTAAGAGACGCACACGTAAACTTCATCGAAAACGAGAAGCGGAGAACAAAGCAGGTCTCGTTTCCTGTTTACGTGGCTTTTTTTAAACTCCTGGGAAGGAATAGCCCCTTCCAGGAGCCATTCCCGAGTGGTCATGGCTTCCGGCAAGAGCAGGTTACTTCAGTTGATACAGCGCACAAATGATAAAAATAGCTTTACCTGGAAAACCTGAACAGACTGGTGGAAGACTAAATGGAAAAGCATGCTTAGAAATTGACTTCAGGTCACCTCGATGCAAGAGTAATAGTGAAAATGTGCCAGAACCTAAAAATATCTCCTGTCACCTGACCTCCATCTCTAATTTCCATGTCCACCTGAGCTTTTATGTGCACATGTCTTTATTTTCCTAAGCATTACACAGCGATGTTGCTGTAGACAGGATGAAGATGACCTGTCCAACAGAGCATCGGTCGCTAATTAGTGAACAGAACAGGGGGATAAAGGTCTGGTTGGAGAGAGCAGAGGACAGTGATCCATGACATATCGATCCGTGCCGACAATAAGTGTATCAATTAACCTTTATATGTGTGACAGCCATTAATGACTTGAGCTTCTGGCTGCTGACCCACAGAACCCCCAGCAGCATCTCTAGTACTGTTAAGTGAAGCGGAAAAAATGGCTTTATTCCTTTAGAGGATTGTTGTTTGTAGACCCAATAAACAAAGAAAGATCTTAATAGACTGTACAGTTCTACATAACCAGGACCTCGAACAGGCTATGGTCTGCTTTAAGAAAAAAAAATAGATGATCACGTTATAATCACTAACGATTACTACGACGACTGAAAGGATGACAAAAGATTTTAATGGGTTTTTACTGGCCGATAGTTAAAGCTGTTTTTTAACGACTTTTTTCTTTGCGTAATTTGTAAAGCGGTTGAATCTCCATGGGGAATTAAGACCACTAGGTATTAGCAAAGTTTCAAACAGACGAAAGTTTCCAGAGCATGGTTTGCTCATAAAAAAATAAAAAATTAAATTTGCTGACCAGCACCGTAAAAAAGCATAGAGACCGAGAAGGTATGGATGAACTTGGAATACCTGTGGTATGGATTTGCGGTATGGAGTGTTATTTCATGCCCTTGCGATCCCTCTCTGATTTATTCCTTCCAAAATACACTTCAGCGCCAGCGCTTAAATAAGTGCAGATTGTGGCAGAGTGGAGATTAAGACCATACCCCGTACATAGAAAAGGGGTTCTCATGGAGCAATAAAATGGCCGAGCGTATAAATCTGTCTCGCCTTATAAGGTCAGAAATGTTTTAAGTTGTTGCAGGGTGTTTTTACACGTGCCAGTAATCGCATTTCCATTCGTCTTTATGTCTTTTTATCAACATCTGGTTTCGTGCACCATATTTCGGTAACAAGTATTCTTTTATAGGACAAGCATTCCCAGCTCCGCTTGTGCTATTAGCTTAGCCTTGACTACTGCTCCGAGTGCCGACCTCCACATATGTTTGCCATTTCTCCATACCATTTACAAAATGTAATAACTTTTCAGGGGAAAGCAAGTAAGTTTTTGTGTATCTGTGTGGGTGTTTCTTCGTTCTTCTCTCTTTTTCCATAAGCTGTGAGACCGTTTTTTTTTTTGGTTTGTTTTTCGTTTTTTATTCTTGATATTCCTTCAGCAACTCAACAAATGACCTACAGGCAGTAAGTCCTGTCAGGATTTTGTGAGTTTGGTGAGAAGGGTTGATCCCCTAAAGCACAGCTCTGTCTACACTTCCCCTGCTTATAGCCACATAGAGAAAGAGAAGAAGAGCGAGTGGGAGGAAGAGAAGGCAACAACTCGACGCTCGCAGCCCAGCCATTTGGCACTTAAAAGGATGCGTCTGTTTTGAGCCGTTCCCCTCCTCTGAGGCCGATCAACAAGCACACACTTTGGCAGTGGTGGAAAGATATGATCTTAATCTGCTATTTCCTCTTTGGCAGCATTAAATTGTCCACATAATAATTCACAGCTGCACCAAGAGAGAAGGTATCGCTACAGCTGCACCGTTTGGAAATTTTCTGTATTCTTTGTCTTTATTTGTATTATTCCTTTCCTTCCAGCTCCTTCTATTCACGGTATACGTTGTTTGCGTCTGATTATGTGTGACAGGTGCTACGTTTGCTAGCGCTACCATTTTTTTCGCCAATAGCATGTCCCGTAATTTGAAATGAATCGTATAGCGATTAAAAACAAGACCAAGTAAACAAGCAAGTCCATATTCGGAGCCGTATTCTTTTATAAAGCCACGTGGCAGTAACTTTATCACATCATCCTGCTGAAAGTCAGTTTGTTGATGATGCGAAGCCTCAGGCTATCTCTTTTAACGACTGACGCGAACGGAAATGTCGATCGCTGATTAGGGATCAAAGAGCTGTACATGTATTAGGATCCCTTTAGCTCCCTTACAGCACATGACTATCTAAAAAGGCCCTTTGAGTCAGCTGAGTGCTGCAGGCACTCATGTTTGTGTGCATGTGTCTTTGTGTGTGTGATAAATTAGAGCTGTAAACGTAGTTGGCTTTATCTACCGTTGGCACCGTACTCCATTCCCCTCTTAGGATTTTGGGGGCCCGAACGAAGAGGTGGGTTGAAACAAGAACGGCTTTATTCAAAACAACTGTTTGTGCGTAATTACCATATGAAAGGTAGCTTAGAGTCAGGCAAATCCGCACACTTGTCTTCAATTATTTATCTGCGTTCAGTGCGGAGGGAGCGGAGCGGATGGAGCAGTACCATGAAAAGGAAAAGAGGAGGGCCTCTGGGAACGCACTATCACACATTATGAGATGGAAATAGAGTGAAGCTACCAGAGTGGATTAGCAGTACTCACGGTACGGAGAGCCAAGTACGGACGGTGTATCCCTGACACGGATACGCCGGTCATTAGTGATGGTATTTTGTTCAATTGTGTCACAAGAGTGCGAAATGAGTGTAGACATGTGGAAGAAGAAAGAAAGAAATTCTCTGAAGGAGGAGTTTGTCGATGAAAACATGAAAAAAATTCATTTGGAGATGGGGTGAATGAAGAGGGGTGAGAAAGATGCATATTTGCACTTATTTGCACAGATGCCCTTATCCAGAGCAACTCACAGTACTTTTTTTTTTTTTTTTCCATTTTTATGCAACTGAACAATTGAGGGTTAAGGGCCTTGCTCAGGGGCCCAGCAGTGGCAGCTTGGTGGACGTAGGAATCGAACTCACAACCTTCCGATTGGTAGCCCAACACCTTAACCACTAGCCTAGCACATGCTAGCTACCAGTTTAATCTAAGTAAACTTTGGGTTGTGAATTCACAGACAGCAGTAGTAAGGTGGTAAAAAAAAAAAAAATGGACGAGCTGCTTATTATTGTGCAGCAATCCCACCGTACTGTACCTCTGTCTAGCTGTTTTCTTACTGCTTTTTTGATGCACGAGCAGTAAGAAGATACGCCATGGAAAAATTCATTTTTCTCTCCGCCTGCTAGGATTTTCGTTTGCCGTGTTGGCACTTTGGTTATTCTTCCCATCCTTTATACCTCTCCATACATAATCATACACATCAACTGTAAAGTGTAAAAGAAGAGAGAGTAGAAAATAAGTGCTGTATATAGACAGCTTCAGTTGTAGGTAGAGACAGAAGAATTTATAAGGAAGAATTTATCTGGGTGGGGTATCCCATTGTCTGGCACTGTCATTGAGTATAGATCAAAAAACGATGAAGATAATATCTGCAGGATCCAGAAACTAACCTGTACAGATCAGAGGAAACCAGGCGAGGAGAAAGGAAAGTGATTAGGGGAGAGAGTGAGAGAGTGAGAGAGAGAGAGAGAGAGAGAGAGAGAGAGAGAGAGAGAGAGATCTAATAGACATCCAGCATTAGTGCCAGAAACCACAGAAGTATAGGAGCAGAAGAGCAACAACGGGAAAACCCAAGTCTACAGGATCACATGAAATCTCGTTTAGCATGTGGGTTTGTTTCCTCATTTCACCAAGCCAATTGTGGTCGCATAGCCATATTCATCACCATAATGTATTTTTAAGATCTCTTTCCTGGAATAGCAGCAAATTGAACTTTTAAGGACATTTGCAACAGACCACCGCTGGGCTGCACTTATTAGATCGACGTCACGAGGTATCCGAGGGTATTCTCTGTGTGAAAACAGTGAGGCTGCTGAAGGAATGAGTGTGTAAAGCTGTTACAACGTAAGTGATGAAAAGAAATAAATAATAAATAAAGTGGGGGAAAAAAAAAAGTTTCAATCTTTTAGAATTAAAAAAATGAAAATATAAAGCGTACGTGTCGGATAGGATATGATCGATTTTTTTATGAGATTTTGTAGTTTTTCGTGGCATAATGGTTAGAAGTTACAGCTTCGGATTCCCATGGAGTGAAAGATATTGAAAATCATCAGCTCGATGACTCACACTTCCTTCCCTAGATTCCTTTCCTTTTCGTCTGACTCTCTCGTTCCTCCCTTTCACTCTATTTCGCTCTATTTCGCTTTCCTTCATCAGCCCCTGTGCTGTCTGCAAGTTTGATTCAGTGCCTCAGAGGGTTTCTTTAACAGCAACGAGGGAGACACAGCAGACATACGCTGGAAGACATCGCCCCCATTTTACCAGTCGGAGTCAACGAAGTACTTTGGATTTGGGCCGAGGCTGAATCATAGCTTTACTGAACCTTGTGTTCTTTAGCTCTGCTCCTGCACATCTGTATTTCCAGAAAATTGTAATTAAGGCCTTGCCTCACAACACACAATAAGCCACTCGCCTCACCCACCGTATCGTAGTTATGTAGTGCCGAGTTGTCATGGCAACAGCGGCGGCTCGGCAAGCCGGTCATCAGGGTCAGCGGACCTTCATTTTCAACGTTTCACTATACCAGCGTAGATAATGGTGTCACAAAACATTACGCCAGGACACATTCGTTAATATACACTAAAGTGGTTCAATAAAGAAAAGTGGTGCACGTTTCTGGCCGTAAAGGTTCTCATGGTTCATACTTTCAGAATCGGGTTAATTCAGCATGACGTGGATCAGGATGAAGCCACATGGAATTTATTCCCAAAGGTTTAAAAATGAAATCTATTAAATCTAGTGAAAAAAAACGTTCATCAGTAAATGACCAGTTTTAGGCAATATGAAAAATGGCAGGTTTTGACTTTCCAGCTAAAAATGCATATTTATAGTTTAATAAGGTTACACTTTAGGGCTACATCATTAAAGTGAAGTCATTTACTTTATTGAAGTAAAATAAGTTTTTTTTTAATGTTATAAACTTAATGTAACAAACACATTGAGTCTGTTAAGACCACGTTATAAAATGTTTTTTTTTAGCGTATTCGCTAGTGCTGTATAACATTTTATTGGATATTTTATTTTAAAATCCGAAGTTTCCTAACAAGACATTTTACCTTGATAAATGTTTATTTATTTATTTCTTTATTTTTTTAATGTTAAACGTTTGGCAATATTAAACTTCATCAGTATTTCTGGGAGTTTAGAGATAAAATATTATTATATTTTAATCATATATTAAAATGTTCGACCAAAATTTACCAAAAAAAAAAAAAAAAGAAACATTACAAGAGAACTTTATAGTACTGGTCATGATACACTAAACAGATGAAGAGTAGCGTTGTGTTTTTAGTGCAGCGTGGCACTGCAGCCACTGGAGCTGGCACACAGGCTTGTTGATGCCCTGGACGGATCTTGCGGAAGGCAGATAGAGGAGGCCCGGCCTGTTCAGGACAGCAGAGGTCAGGCCCTCGGGGGCTTCCGACTTTAATTACCTGAGGATGAAAACATCTCGGCCAGGCCAGGAGGAGAGAGTGTGTGAACGGAGGGGGATATCGGGGCAGAGACATCCTGCCCGCCCTGAGGTTCCTGACAGTGGCGCTATCTCTGCCTGGCCCGTGGTTCCTTCCATTCTCCAGGCCATTGTGTGCAGCAGGGCTGGGCCAGGAACGACTGGTTCCTGTTGCACTCGCGCTCTTTCTCTGTCCCTGGCCCTACTGACAGATTCCTCCTGTTTTGTTTTCGCTCATGCTTTTTTTTTTTTTTTTTTTAGCACTGAGAACCTACCAGATTGATGAGACTTTGAGATGTTGTCTGCACAGTGTTTCTGGATTTACTTGATAGTCAATTCTGGATTGTGATGTTGTCTGCACAGTGATTCTGGATTGACCTGATTGCCTGATACTTTGGGATTGTGTTATTTATTTTATTTTATTTTATTTTATTTTAATGATGCAGATTTCTCAACTGAGGTCTTTTTGTGCTGAGCTTGTGAATTATAAAAAAGGAGTCATAATATAGTGACAAAGAGACTGTATGTGTGCGTGCGTGTGTGTGTGTGTGTGTGTGAGAGAGAGAGAGAGAGAGAGAGAGAGAGAGAGAGAGAGAGAGAGTTAATCAAGGGAAGTGTGTACTACTAGCGCCTCCTAGTGAACAAGTGTAGCAGGATGAGTCATCTATCTCTCTATAGCTCTCTCGTTCTTTTTCACTTTCCCTATGAGATTAGGTACAACGCTGAATTATATCTATCATCGGCAAGCTTTGATGAATGAGCTGTGCCGTGCTTTAGAGAGAGAGGGAGAGAGAGAGAGAGAGAGAGTGTTTGGCCGCGCAGCCCACCACGAGCACAACTTGGCTCCTGTTCAAACGAGTGGGCTGATTTGTGACTGATGAGATAATTGGCTTTCATGAATCAGCAGAAGAAGTGGGGCACACTCTGTCTGGCTGTCAGCATCCTCACGCTCAGTAACTGGAAAGTAAAAAGTGTAAAAACAAATGCTAATAGTCTACAAGGTACTGTCCCGCTATATATATATATATATATATATATATATATATATATATATATATATATATATATATATATATATATAGTTTTGACATCATTTTACTGAAACGGACACACCGTATACACCTCCAGTGTGAGTCACAGTGTGTTCAGTGTATTATGAGTTAGCACAAGTCGAAACGGAAAGGAAGAAGAGTAGGAGAGAAGTCCAGAGAGAGCAAGAGAAATGAGTAGCAGTTCTTATCTACAGCCTGCTCTGGGACTCAGGGTCACCAGATTGGACAGATGGCAGAGAAGCTGGAGTCACACACATGCTGTCCCTATTTTCCTTTCACTCACTCGCTCACACACATTAGAGTAAATAAGGTAGGGAGAGAAGCTTTTATATCTCAGACACCCTGTGAGACAGATCTGTACACACTAAGCGGGTGTGTTAGTTTGGAAATTGAAATCCGTTTCAAGGTTAAGAAAAAAATACTGTATATATTACTTTGTTTTCTTATTCAGAGCACTGTTTCGCCGAATGGTGAGTTAGTGCTTGGTTAATAGAATCGATTAGGATTCATACAAAAACCCAAAAGTGTGACGGCTGTGACGTACTTCCTCTGAGAGCCGGGAAGCCAGATCTTTTCAGATAACGTTCCATCATAGGACAACACGCTGTAAAGGGCTGTCGGCCCTCTTCCTTAGACTTCCTTCCCTCATGTAGACTCAGTAGCGTGCATCGAGAGCGCTGTCGGTTTCGAGGTCGCAATCTCTAGATGAAAACGTGAACCATTTTGCGTTGCATTTTCTATTTGAACCGCTATTTCAGATGAAGCAGGACCACGGTGCTGCAAAACATAGAGGTTAATGAGACATGTACACTACAACAGACTACGTAGCGTGCGTGTGTGTGTGTGTGTGTGTGCTCAAACTAAATGGATAATGTTCTGAATATAAACCTATGCTCAGTTACGCTCTTTATAGACAATCACGTTCCTCCTGTCTCTCTTTCTCTTCCTCTGTCTCTCTCTCTCACCCTGTAACTGTATTCTTTGGCCTCCCTGCTTGCAAGGATGCTCATAGTACAGCTTTAAAAGCTTCCAGCTGTGTGGAAAATCAAGCTCTTTGGAAAAGCAAAGGCCCCGAGCGGACAGAAAAAAGAAAGTCCGGCTAATTCGTCCCCTTTGTCGTGCACAGGCAGACCACAAAGGACATCGTCTCCCTCCAGCAACAGGTCAAGCTGCGGCAGGATCACGGCAGCGACGGCTATTGATCGGGAGCTCATTGACTGCGTATTTCAAGCCATTCAGATTGCCGAGCTCTCAAGACAAAAGTCAGAGGCATTCAGGCTGGTAAAGGCAGCTAAAAAAGCCTGTGATGCTCCACCATTTCCCCCCTTGTCTTTTCATTACTCTTTCAACCTGTTAATGCAGTCAGTACTTAAAGCTAGCTGAAAGCACACTTCTCCTCCTGCTCCTGCTTTGGCGTGAGGAAGGCAGAAGTGAGATCAGGGGGCTCTCAGAATAGGCCTGTTTTTTTTTTTTCCTCTCTGTGCAATGAGCTGCCTGACTAAATAAAGGCAAGTCTTTAGAAATGCACTCGTTTAGCAGTGACGAGGGTTCCACGTGAATGTAGAGGAGATTTTCACACTCCTACTGTATAAGTGCTTGGTTTCTGGTTGTTAGGGTAAGTGTTAGGGATTCTGCTGTTCTTTGCATGCGAGCAGAAGATAGATTTCGTTAAACTCGTTAAGCCCGTCTGTATTTTACTGTTAGATGACGGTCATTCGCTTTCCTCATCCTTTTTTTTTTTTTTTTTCCTGTGTAGAAATAATCAAACTCATTTAATCATTCAGCAGCCAAATATAAGCGTTGTTTTTCGAACGCTCTTCATTTGCAGCTGATTCCAATTGTCCTGGCGTGTTTCGATCTGATTTCGAAAGCGTTAGATTTGATTACTCATGAAATGCAGAATTATCCCAAGTGTCGTCCTGCTGCTGTGCTTTAATGTACGTCGCATCAATGACACCGTGCTAATCAAAAGCATTCTCTTACAGGAGAAAAAAAAAAAACGCTGCGGCGTTTTAGATTACAAAAATGACCCTGATGCTCGAAGGAGAGAAAGAAATAGGACAGAAGTAGAAAGGATGCTGAGAGAGAGAGAGAGAGAGAGAGATAGTGTGTGTGTGAGAGAGAGAGATAGTGTGTGTGAGAGAGATAGAGAGAGATAGTGTGTGTGAGAAAGAGAGATAGTGTGTGTGAGAGAGATAGAGAGAGATAGTGTGTGTGTGTGTGAGAGAGAGAGAGAGAGAGAGAGAGAGAGAGAGAGAGAGAGAGAGATAGTGTGTGTGTGTGTGTGTGAGAGAGAGAGATAGTGTGTGTGAGAGAGATAGAGAGAGATAGTGTGTGTGTGAGAGAGAGAGAGATAGTGTGTGTGTGAGAGAGAGAGAGAGAGAGTGAGAGAGAGAGAGTGAGAGATAGTGTGTGTGAGAGAGAGAGATAGTGTGTGTGAGAGAGATAGAGAGAGATAGTGTGTGTGAGAGAGAGAGAGAGATAGTGTGTGTGAGAGAGAGAGAGAGAGAGAGAGAGAGAGAGAGAGAGAGAGATAGTGTGTGTGTGTGTGTGTGTGTGTGTGAGAGAGAGAGAGAGAGAGAGAGAGAGAGAGAGAGAGATAGTGTGTGAGAGAGAGCAAGAGAACTACTTAATTGTGGAAAAGAAAAAAAATCTTTATCCTTTCTCTCTCTCTGTCTCTCTCTCTGTCTCTCTGTCTCTCTCTGTCTCTCTCTCTCTCTCTCTCTCTCTCTCTCTCTCTCTCTCTCTCGTTTCTCCACATGGAGCTCATCTGCTGTTTAAGGCGGCTGGGAGAAATGCCTTCAAGCTGACAGGGACTGAAAGCCCAGACATATGTTAATCACATGCGGCGATGGCAGTTTGGGAGGAGAGAGAACGAGAGGGAGAGAGAGAGAGACGGGGAGAGAGAGAGAAGGAAAGGAGAGACGCAGGAGGGGGGAGGAGTGCCACTCTAGAGACTTAAAACCCAGCAGCAGCAGCAGATGAATGCCTTTGTTAGGACTCTCCAAATTGATTTTTCTTTTTTTAATGAGGCTGCTGCTGCCACAGCTGTATGTGCTCCTGACATGACGATGGAGGGAGCGGGATGGAGGGAGGGAGGGAGGGGTTATGTTGTTCTAAAGGAAGGGAAGGAGGGAAAGAAGGATGCAGATCAGCTCTTACAGATGGAGAACGATGTATGCCTTCATTTTCACCAGCCTTAAAATACGGTGCTGCGCATCGATGGCTGTCAGGTTTAGCACATAAATCCGATACCTGAGGTCGATACTGTGAGCCGGAGCTGGTGTAATACTCTGCATACTGCACATTCTACACAAACCCACTCTCGGACCAGAGTTTTACTTCATTTCTTTTCAAGTCATGCTTGATTTAGGGCCAGGCAATATGACAATACTGCGATCAGAGCTGTTGCAGGTATATTTATATTAAAAAAAAAATGTATTTTAATAACAAGCAGCTGCGTTGGTCATCATTTACTATTGGAATATTTAAAACTGTAAAACCCATATTTTTAAAAATACATTTTTTTTCTAATAATTTCCCTTTCCCCTTCATTGCTATTTATTTATTTATTTATTTATTTATTTATTTATTTATTTATTTTTTCAGAAATAGTACTGTTCCCTTAGCTAAACCCTCATTATATATTCTAATGACATCTGATACCAGATCGATTTCTGATATCGATCGCTTACGTCGATCGTTCGGTGCGTACGGCGCTCGGTTTTACGCCAAACAAGACGGCAAATTTTTTCCCCCAAGAAACTGTAATAAGAAAATAAATAAATAAATCATGACCCCAGATTAATAATGATCTCCTCCATTATTTTTAACCTAAGGAAGAAAAGACAAAGTCCCTCCCTCTCGTTTTGAATCGGCTCACGAGATAAACTAAAAGCAATAACAAGCTCCTCATCTTCGTGTCTAAGTTTTTGGTTTGGAAAATAAAAAAAAAAACGAAAAAAAAAAGCTTAACCTTTATTCCATATCGCATACGTCTCACATTATCACTGTAGCAACTTTGTAAATATTCCACAAAACCGTAGACGTCGACACGTCTGTATTAATGCACGAATGGAATACACAAGGTCGTGTTTTATGATTAAATTCATCACCTCTTTAACATCTAAACACGCTGTATAAATCCCCAGACTCAGATGTTGCTTTCCTTAGATGCCGTAGTAAAAAAGAAGAGCTGAGTGTGCATAAGCAGGAGCAGATGTATGGGAAATAACAGAAGTGGCCTGCGCTGCTTTCTGTTACCCCCCCACACACCCCTTGAGAAGGAGAGCCTCAGACAGCACTAGGCTGCACTTTATTTCATCCTGCAGACAATCTAGCTCTTTCTCTTGCTTCATCTTGTCTGTTTTGTAAATGCTCATCAGACTTTCTTACTTTAGTACTTCAGTCTCTCTCTCCTCTTTCTCTCATGTGCTTGATACCGTGTGGCTGCATCGAACCATCTGGGAGGCGGCAGTAAAAGTGTGTGTGCGCGTGTGTGCGTGTGCGTGCCACAAGTGCCACTGTCAGTATTTCACATCCATCCTACACACACAGTTCGGTGATGGTGTGGATCATTTCCACACCGTTTTTAAACATTTTTGCAAATCTATGGACCTGTGGAAGGAAAAATGTTTTCGAACAGAAATCTTTCTTGGATTTTAAGGAGAGATGCATTGTGTAAAAGTAAAGTGGAACAGGCAGAAACAGAACAGGAGAGAAAAAGAGAGAGAGAGAGAGAGAGTGAGAGAGAGAGAGAGAGAGAGAGAGAGAGAGAGAGAGTGCAGCTGGCAGCTTGTGTGTGTATGGGGGTTGAGTGCTGTGTGCTCTCTGGTCTTCACAGATGGTGTTGTGAGACAGTCTCTGCTGGCGTTGCCCGCCATGCTGCTCTCCTGTGTGCCATGGGCACTGCAGCACTGCCAACCTACCCACCCGCTACATACGCACTCCCTCTCGCTGACTTCTCATCGATTTGCTGTTTTTTTCAGTTATGTTTTGATTCTACACACAGCGCTTTAAATCCTATAAATGCATATATTCACTTGTTTGCATTCTGGCCTGATTTACATGAGAGCTCTCCAAAAGCTTTTACTACTCCTAAATGCATGCCTTTGTTTTCAACTAAAGAGAGAAAGAGAGAGAGAGAGTGTGTGTGTGTGTGTGTGTGTGTGTGTGTGTGTGTGTGTGTGTGTGTGTGTGTGTGTGTGTGTGTGTGTGTGTGTGTGTGCCTGCTGGAGGGGTCTGGAGGAAGCAGCTGCGCATGAGAGCGCGTGCCAGGTCAGGGACACTTGAGCAGAACTGACACCGGGCTATTTCGGACACCCATCTGCGCTGGAGCTACCGTTCCTCCAGGCCTCGCGCGACGGGCAATCTGTTCGCTCTGCTGGCGCCATGCCAATCTCAGTGCCATCCATCTGTGGCAGGGACTGGCGCTCTCTCTCTGCTCCGCCTGCGCTTTCTGCCTCCTGCATTAGCCATAGCCACTGTAGATTTCACTTATACAGTCACAGGAACGTGTTCTGATCAGCGAACAAAAGACAATAATGAATCAATATAGGCTTGTTCTTATATTCCACTTTATTCATGATTCATAATTAATGATACTACATCCTTATAGCTCTATTATTATAGCTGTATTTATTATGACTAATAGTCTGTGAGAGCAAAACAAGCATCGGTGCATATGTTATTAAGTGAGTTAACATGTCTTTCTGATAATAATGATATATGTATATATTAAGAATAGAAATGTGAAACTCTGAACAGAATAACCTCCAAAGTTTATTATAGTCACTGTCACATAACAACACATCCTACAGAGCTGTATTCCTCACAGACCTACAGAACTACACAATGCATTTATAAATAACACAGATTATAGATTACTTAGATTATAGATACCTTAGATTATAGATTACTTAGATTATATCTATAGATTATATAGATTACTTTCTATCCATATTGATATTTAATCATTTGCTCATTCACCAGTCGTTCTTTTTTTCCCCTTACTAATGTGAATAAGATAAAACAAGGCAGATTGTCATGTTGAACAGAAACAGTACAGTCTAAAGTGCTTTCCCATGAAGGAACGCTTCCTGGCTTTTACAAAATGCTGCAACTGGAGACTCCTTCCATAAACTGTCTCCTAAAATACCGCTTCACGTTAACTTTTTAAACTGTTTATTATTAGGTTTCGATTACAAGGCAAATCCATCATTCAAGTGAATTTAGTGAATTTAGATGTTGCTATAGAAACAATAACCTGTTATTCGGATTACAGCTGGAACAGCTGTCTGTAAATCAGCAGCACGGGACTATACTCTATATATCGTTCAGCGGTAACTTACGTTAGGATGAGAAATCAGTCTTGCAGAGGAGATCCTTGTCTTTGGCTACACAATGAGACAGGGTTGGAAGATCTTCCTTCTTTAACACACGCTACATGACCCTGACTGTTGGTTTAGCCAAAGTTCACAGTCAGAAAAACATTGCCGCCTTACAGAGACCCCCGGTTTGATCCAGAGCTCAGGTTACGGCCTGTGCAGAGTTTCACATGTTCCCCTGATGTCTGCATGGCTTTTCCTTGGGGGTTCTTTGGTTTCCTCCCACCTACTGTGCTGACCACACACACAGTCATGGAGATATGAGCATAAACAGCAAATCTGTAAATGCAGAAAATCTGTTTGTCACACTTTATTGCATCTTCTTCCTGTCACGCTAACCTGGCTTCAAGTAAAAAAAATATATATATATATATTTGTAGAAGTTTTCGTTCAGGTCTCTTTTGTCACAGATGTCAGGTTTCATTAAAAACATACAGGTTAAAGCTTTATTACTGGATAGTTTGTCTAACTCTCTGAGTTAAGTTTAATAACACATGAGAGTCAGGCATGTTTCTCAAGTTCAGGCGTTAAACACATCCTTTTAGTCGTTTAAGAGCGCACTGACATTCGGTGTGTTTAGGATATAGCTACCGCCTGAAGCTAAGCCTCAGTCTCTTCCACTTAAAGCCATTAGCAAGGCCACCACACACACACATACACACACACACACACACACACACACACACACACACACACACACACACACACACAAAAGCACTCACAGTGGAAGTGCTCTGATGTTCAGTCACATACTCCACCATCTCCAGCGTCTCCAGCCTTCCAGATGTGACTCACATCGTTTTTAAGGGTCTCATGAAACAGGAGAGAGGAGAGAGAGGAAGCGAGAGAGTTTTTTCTATGCACACACTGATGAAGGGCAGCATTAGTTATTTTCTAAATCTGGTTCTACTTAGTAAATTTCTATCCTGGGCTGCATTTTATAAATTGTCCACATATTTTTCCAAGCAGAGGACTTAACTCGCCTTAATTTTTAACACATGGTTCCTGTCATGTGATATTTTCAAAAACGCTTGCACACAGACGTCCCGGCAGAACTACACCGTCATCCTGCCGCCAGGTCTTGCTGTTGTTGTTTTGTTTTGTTTTTTTTCCCTACCACTCCCCTTTTACTCTATTTAGCTCTCGTTTTATTCCCGCTCTTTTATCGCATAGCCGTGTTTTCAGTTAGCAGGGTCATATATTACCAGCTCACGCAGTAAAATAGCATTTCCCTGATGTAAAACATGAGCCTCTTTATTATCTGTCAAAAACTGATTTGGCGTTTATAGCTGCAGCGTCGACTCGTCTTAAGACCAGAGGCCGCATGAGCGGCGCAACCACTGGATTACATTACCCACACAGGATTGTGGGTAATGAGAGAGAGTGCTATTACAAACTCAGTTATAAACCCTAATACCGTCTGATTGCTGAGTCGATTCACACAGAGACCCTCTGTATACTGTAGCTACTCCAATAATACTGTAAGTGTTTGGGTAATATAATGACTTTGAAAATTACATAATTGAAATTGTTTTTATTTTATACTATTGTCCTGATTTGAAATTGTCTCCAACGGCATTCCTGATGATTTAAATCACAGGTTTATTTTATATTAAATCACTCGTTCAAACGCTTTTCTTTTTCTCTCATTCACAAGGACTCGTATAATGAATGCTTCACATTATTTAAGCCTTTAAGCTTCACAGTAAGTGGAAAGTGTTATTGTTTAACAGCAAAAAAAAAACACATATCAATTTGCTGTGATGAAATTTTCCCTACAGCAAAGCTTAATGTTTATGAAAGAAGACTTTAGTCAGTGTTGATATTTTAAGGTAAAGCAGTTCCTTCAAGATTTCTGCCAAAGGGAAAGTCCTCTGCATTCCTCTGCTTTGGGCTTTGTGGTTTCTCACACTGCATTTTTCTTATTAGCTTCGAGTTAAAGAAAAGAAAAGCTGGTGACGGGCTGTGTATAGGTTTAATAAATGGGATAAATTGCTGCTTTGGGGTTGTAACCTACTGCTCTGGGGTAGTAACCAGCATCACAATACCGTGTCATGAGGTGTGTTATTAATTAATATGTGTGTTCATATGCAAATAATTCACATATTCAACCAAAAAAACAAAGTATGGAATGTTGGAGAGCTTTGCTTACCAAGTGGAACAACATAATGATGTAAATCAGTCGGATTTCAACATTTTCAAAATCCACTTTATTCTTCTAAAGCTCTTAGAGGGTTATTACCTGAATTCATGACATGAACTTTATTAAAGATCAAATTCCAAAAACGGCTTTGCTTTATTAATGAACGTTTATGAGTCGATACGAATTCAATGGTGACAGAAACAAAGCCATGTCTAGGTGTGGAACTATCTCTCTCTCTCTCTCTCTCTCTCTCTCTCTCTCTCTCTCTCTCTCTCTCTCTGTGTCTCTCTCTCTGTCTGTCTCTGTCTCTCTCTGTCTCTCTCTCTGTCTGTCTCTGTCTCTCTCTCTCTCTGTCTGTCTCTGTTTCTCTCTCTTTCTCTTTCTCTTTCTCTCTCTCTGTCACTCTCTCTCTCTCTCTCTCTCTCTCTCTCTCTGTGTCTCTCTCTCTGTCTCTCTCTGTCTCTGTCTCTCTCTGTCTCTCTCTCTGTCTCTCTTTCTCTTTCTCTCTCTGTCACTCTCTCTGTCACTCTCTCGCTCTGTCTCTCTCTTTCTCTGTCTCTCTCTCTGTCTCTCTCTCTGTCTCTCTCTCTCTGTGTCTCTCTCTCTGTCTCTCTCTGTCTCTGTCTCACTCTCTGTCTCTGTCTCTGTCTCACTCTCTGTCTCTGTCTCTGTCTCTCTCTCTCTCTCTCTCTCTCTCTCTCTCTCTCTCTCTCTCTCTCTCACTTCCCTTCTCTCTCCTCACCATCTTCAGTCAGCTGGCATCTGCCACTGCCAGGAGGCTGAGTGAGTCATTGACTTGAGGGTTGGATGAGTTTCAGATTAGCGTCTGAAAGCACTAATCTCAGTATAAAAGCCCTTTTATTGACAAATGCTCTAATTCTGCCTCTTCAGATAAGAAGTTAGTAAATAAGTATTTGCAGTTTATTCAAAACATGTCGAAAATTGCGGTGTTGCAGCACAGCTTGGAGCGCAATTACAACATTTTCTTGCATACATTAGAGAGGTCGAAGATTACAGCACAAGACACCTATATTTTCATTTATGCGAGTTTCTGCACAAGGTCTTCTGCATACAAATCTGACAAAAGATTCTCTCTCTTTTTTTTTTGCCTAGCAACAAGCTTCTGCACAAATCTCTGCAATTTTACCAGAAGCATTAGTTTTCCTTTTCTATACTAGAAGCCAGTAGGGTCTTATTTCAACAGATGTTTAAAGCAGACCATGCTGTAAATCCATTTTGAAGAAGGAGGAAGGAGAAACGAGAGACTTCCGTTTTTATGTGCTGCATCTGTTTTGTTGGTCAGCTTCTTTTATTTTCAGACCGGGGGGTCATTTAGCGTATCAGCTGATGGTCCTTTGTGGTCGGTGTTTCCATCAGAGAGACAGTGAATGCATGATAGACTACAGTATAGAGCTGTTATTACTGTATGTCCAGTGGGTTGTCTTTTAATCAGTGACGTGAGTTTTAAGAGGCTTTATCTGAATCATTTGTATTTTTTTATCCATCGAATGAATAGATAATATTTGATAAACAAACAAATACAGGTTTAAATTATAAATACACAATATATATGATTTTTTGTTTTTTTTAAGGGGCTGGCATCATACGAAAAATACCAGTGTTGCTGCCAGTTATGGTGCTGGTTTCCATGTTAAAGCCCAAAGCTCCATTCTGGCTGTAGTGTGTAACACATTAGCACTATCTGTATCTGCATCTGTTTAGTGCTCAAAATATTCTTTCTGTTTTGAATTAATATGAACCCCACCATTTTGCCCCCAGAAACACTTGAAAACACTAAGGACAATGAATAAATGGTAATGAACATGATGTTAGGCTCGGTTGTTTCCCCACAAGCTTCGTATCTAACTGCTCTCTCGCACCCCCTAGCAAAACAGAGACGTGCATCAAAACTGGGATCGTACGGGTCACTCAAGCAGGAAGTTTTTACTTTCGTACGGGTGCAAACAAGCAGTTAGATACGAAGCTTGTGGAAAAATGTTGAGCACTAAACAGATGCAGATATTGGCAATGCGTTACACCCCCTAGTCTGTACGATGCTGTGGGCTTTAACCCCAGTGGCAAAGAGCAGCATAAACAGAACACCATTGCTATTTTTCAAGCTCCTATTAGCAAGATTTATGAGTGTTATGATGAGCACCTCAGTAGAAACACGGTGAGGGAATTAAAGCAGGGGGCTCTTTAAATATTAAAGCAGCCAGGTTGGGTTGGTAACTCTTGAGTGAGCACAGGCATGTGAAGGTCCCCTCAGCGCTCACGTCATTTGATGGGATGGAATGAAACGACGGCACACCACCTGGCGCCGGCCAAGCGAAGCTCAGAAAACAAGAGCGCCTAGAAAAGCAAGAGGTTCAGGGAGTGTGTGTGTGCGCGTGTGTGTGTGTGTGTGTGTGTGTGTGTGTGTGTGTGAGAGAGAGAGAGAGAGAGAGAGAGAGAGAGAGAGAGAGAGAGAGAGAGAGGGTTGGGCGTAGAGGGAGGGGGGTTGTAGAGTAGGGGGAGTAAAGTTAGATAGAGGTTTGAGGGGATGCGGGTTTGCTGTAGGGAGAATGAAAGCAATAAGCATGGGGATTGAGCTCCAGGACGGCGGAGGACGTTCATACATCTTTTCTGACAAGCAGAAGGGGTTTGATAGTCTGGTCTTCCATCTGGCAGAGATGATTGCACGGTGCACAGACATGCACAGGTTCATAATGTATTTAGGAGAGCGGAGAGCAACACTTGCATACCAATGCAAGCCTGGCAGCTTTACCGTGAGCCTCTAGTACTCAAAACATCTTCTGAATTCCAATGAAGCTTGATGTTCCTCACACATTCCTGAGCATCTCTAGATCTCAGAATTAGCCTTCATGTAAATCGATATTATTTTTTGATCTCTGCATCAGAGCAGCTTTCTGTACGACAGTTGCTTTCTCAAACTTCAGGCTAGACCAGCACCATCGCTGTCACCTTCATCTGCTCAGCTTATTTATTCACTTTTGTGTGGAACATTTCTTCACCTTTTTTCTTTCTCACCACCTGACTTCCCTTTGGTTCCTGCTGGGAGCTGAACTAACCGCTGCGATCTCTTCACTGTTAATGTGCAGTCAACTGGCTTTCTGGCTTCCTGTGACTGTTTGTTGTGGGTTTTTTGCACCAGAGAGATACATACAGGGCTGTGCTTTGTTTAAGTTCTAGAGAATTTCCTCTGGAGAAACTCTGTGTCCATACAGAACTGTGCAGGGGTCTAGCTATAACAGGCTGCAGAGAAGGCACGGGTTCAATCTCAGCATATCAGATCTGTGTAAGATTCGCAGGCAGTCTTAATATGTCACTATTTTTTTTTCTCCGCAGATTAGATTTGATGGAAATTTGGGAAAGTGAGTGCCAGAGCTGCACTAAAGGAGGATAAATCTAGTTTCATGTTAACTCCAAAATTTGAAACGTTATTACGAGGAACTGGCTGTGCCGCTATATTAAACCCGTTTCCGCATCTCTCCATACGATCACTCGACATATTGTTTTACAGATGTTTTCATACGTATCGAGCGTACTAATGGGTTGTATTTTATATTTTATTCATGAACTTGTTTTCATTCTGTACTCCATGTGCACAAACAGTGCCATCGCTGCAGCGAGTGATGTAACAGATATGCAACTGGCAAAGCATTCGATATCAGGCCACGAAAAGCAGATTTCGCCTGGGCTTTTAGATGTTCATGCTGGAGGAAGAAAAAATAAAAAGCGGTTACATAAAAGGGACCAGATCAGCCTGGTTGGCGGAGGATGATGAAACTGAAGGCATGAGTTTCAGGCAGTGGGATTTGCTGCATGTGTTTATATCCAGAGCTGATAAACTAGCCAAACTCTTTGCTTAAGTAAAAGTGAACTGCTCATCTGAATCGCATAAAATCTGAAGCTTAACATTCTTCACTCAAGTCAAAGTGGAAAAGTATAAACTCTTACTTCACTTACACAAGTACAAAAAGAAAAATATCACCAAGTTGCAACTCACCAAAAAAAATGTCTTCTGCCTCAAATCACACACATTTTAGTTACCCTTAGTTCCCTTCTTTTAATCAAACAACTAGCATCAGCTTAGGCTAACTAACAACCTAGCTTTATTGCTAATCTCCCAATTCTTATCTAGCATGCTGTTACTCCAGTATTTAGGCAAAAGTGAATGAACTAAAGCTAGCTAACAACAGTTTTCTCCCTAATCTCTCATGTTAGCTAGCATGCTAATACCTCTGAAGTTATTTACAATGGAGTGCTAATTGCTAGCTGTCATTACACTGCCTCAAAGTACTGTACAAATCATTTTAAAAGCAATTTCAGTGAAATGTTTAGTGTTATTTCTTCTTGCATCTATTTCCTTTCTTATGCCACCTCCCTTATGTGATATTCAAACACACATAGTCAGTTAGTATTTTTTTTTTTTTTTGATGAACGTTCATGGCATATCCAGAGCCATATCCAATCCAGCAGCTCAAATCCTGTTATGATAATCATTCAGTAGCATACACACAGCTGCTCTCTGATTCTCGTCCACACACACAACTGCGAGAGACTGATAACAAACACAGCAGATGTTCTGGAACTTTCTTTCACATCTTACTGCAGTGTGAGATGAGGAAGTGCGTACGTCCAAACGTATAGCAGAATTCACTAAGGTATACAGGTATGACCTTTTCTCAACATCTTTTATTTTACAGAAGAAACTTTTATACGTTGTACTTTTATCCCAAGTGGTTTTAGTTACCTCTGACTGCTACAAAGCTCCCAGCATCAGAGACTCATTACAAAAATCCTAAATGTACTTAAACGTAATCTCCTCACAGAAAACCTCCCCCTATCAACATGGACATGTGAAGCGTCTGTCATACAAGTCAGTTGTTAC
This sequence comes from Tachysurus fulvidraco, assembly GCF_022655615.1. Lineage (NCBI taxonomy): Eukaryota > Metazoa > Chordata > Actinopteri > Siluriformes > Bagridae > Tachysurus > Tachysurus fulvidraco. The sequence goes on along the minus strand of NC_062524.1, from coordinate 8,759,688 downwards.
TAAAGAAACGATAACTATAAGACCGAGCTCATTGATATAAACGTTGCAACCAGACCTGTTTTCACAACTCTGCTGATATATTAATAGAACTTTAATCTACCCCTTTTGACCAATCAGAATTGAGCATTTAAACACAGTGGGAAATCATTTTATTTGAATGATTTATGCTTTAGAAAATGTGTAACTGTAAACAGACAGAGTGCTAAATTTCTATTCTCCATTTTATCAATACAAAGTATAATAGAAAATGTCTCAGTAGGTGTTTTTTTTTTTTGGCTTCACAAGATCAGTGTCCTCTTTGGATCGGTTCTTTTCACTGGTGGCTGTTAGGGATGCCATCGCAAAAGAAATTCTCACTTTTTTGAAAAGCAATAGCTCTTAAACGCACTATTTACCGGCACTCACTGCTCATGACAAATGACAGGGCATGGAGCGAAGATGCGGCTGTTTGCGATTTCTGTGGCTCTGCTCACAGTGGTGGTTAATGGCGAGCTGTATTACTCCAGCTCTGTTTTGAGAAGCAATAAAAGACCTCGGCAAGAGGAAAATGGAAAGCACTCTAACAGCCTTGCTGGAAGTCGCATTAAATTTCCTCACTGCATCTTTGGTCCTCACAGACCACCTAATATTCATTTGTGTGTTGTATGCCACCGTTTTCCATTCTGAATGGGAAAGGAACATGAAAACCAACACACTGATTACCTCTATACTGTGTATGGCTTAAGGTTGGTTTTAAGCCTGTTTCCACTTTTAGTAGCATTTTAGAAATGTTTTCTGATATTATTACTGATACTTACTTTAACGCACATGTGCTCTTCTTATTGGTCAGGCATTAATCCGGAAGTTCCTACTAAAGCAAGAATGACTACTAAAGCAAAATATGAGATATTACATATTTTGACACACAGTCCTAACCCCTGGATAACGTTTTACTAATGTGTAAACTGTAAACCTGGTTAATGTTTTAGCATTATTTCAAAATTAAAATAGGATTTAATAATAGGATCTAAGGACAATGAATAAATGGTAATGAACATGATGTTAGGCTCGGTTGTTTCCCCACAAGCTTCGTATCTAACTGCTCTCTCGCACCCCTTAGCAAAACAGAGACGTGCATCAAAACTGGGATCGTACGGGTCACTCAAGCAGGACGTTTTTACTTTCGTACGGGTGCAAACAAGCAGTTAGATACGAAGCTTGTGGAAAAATGTTGAGCACTAAACAGATGCAGATATTGGCAATGCGTTACACCCCCTAGTCTGTACGATGCTGTGGGCTTTAACCCCAGTGGCAAAGAGCAGCATAAACAGAACATTTTGCTATTTTTCAAGCTCCTACTAAAGCAAGAATGACTACTAAAGCAAAATATGAGATATTACATATTTTGACACACAGTCCTAACTCCAGGATAACGTTTTACTAATGTGTAAACTGTAAACCTGGTTAATGTTTTAGCATTATTTCAAAATAAATATAGGATTTATTGTAAGCAGGGATGCCAGGTCTAACCAAATGTTCTCAGAAATGCACAGAAAGCCCACACGTAGCCCAAGAATTGCCAGGATTTTTTTTTTACTTCTTTCTTTGCATAAGAATCAAGGTCAGTGTGGTTCACATGCATTTTAGTTTTTCACTGATTTTCATCTGTAATATGTTTTTTTGTTTTTTTTTGCCTTACTTCATTGAGGATATTATCCAATCCATAATCTGCTTTTCCCTCTTTTACTTAATACTTTCTTCCAAATTTGGTCTATTAACCTGTTGTAGAAGAAGGAACAAGAAACACCTTAAATAAATGACGATTAGTTAGTTTAATTGGAGACACTCTCGCACAGTATAAATTTAACTGTCTTTCACACAACTGTGTGTGTGTGTGTGTGTGTGTGTGTGTGTGTGTGTGTGTGTGTGTGTGTGTGTGTGTGTGTGTGTGTGCGTGCGTGCGTGTGGATTAAAGCTTAACCCATTACTTTATCGTCCATCTCTGTCAGTCAGAGTGCGTAGATGAGTCTCAGTTGCTTCAGGCTTGTGTTTCTGTCCTCCGCTCTGCAGCTCAGCTATAACATTGTAACACTGACCCATAACGTTAATCTGATTTTAGTTTAGTGGAAGCAAAGACAGCCATTCGAGTTTTGAGAACATTTACATTTAGATTTGTGGCATTTTTTCAGACATGCTTACTTATAGAAGTGCTTTGAATTGCTATCAATACATACATGCTGATGCTGGTTCAAGACACAGATAAAGAATACCATCAGTCTAAAGCACTATTCGGACGGGACTAGTTTTGCATGGGGGTAAAGTATTACCAGAGCTTCTCTGTGATTTTAGTCCCGTCCGAATGTGCCATCTCGGTAATCATTACAGACAATGTCAGTAAAGATTACGACGATTTTTACCTTCTGTAAAAAGGTCCAGAAAAATTACCTCAGGTAATACTAATCCCGTCCGAAAAGACCCGCTGTAAATATGTACGGTAAAATTCCGTCATTTCCTGTTTAAAGGTAGTTTTTGGCGCGTTTTGCAAGCATGGAGGCGCTTGAAACAGGAAGCAACGTCATACGCACATGACGACAAGGAGGTTACTGTTGTGTGTAAAGTGAGTTACCCCTCCCACTTCTGCTAATTTTACTGAGATGTCTTGTCCCGTGCGAATTGGCCAATTAATATTACAGACGTCCTGAGGTAAAATTGCATTACTCCACGTCCCCACGTAAAACTAGTCCCGTCCGAATAGTGCTAATGTCAGTAAAGATTACGGTGACTTTTACCTTCTGTAAAAAGGTCCGGAAAAATTACCTCAGGTAATACTAATCCCGTCCGTAAAATTCCGTCATTTCCTGTTTAAAATTAGTTTTTGGCGCGTTTTGCAAGCATGGAGGCGCCATGTTGTCTGTTTGCGCACGTGATAACAGGAAGCAACGTCATACGCACATGACGACAAGGAGGTTACTGTGGTGTGTAAAGCGAGTTACCCCTCCCACTTCTGCTAGAGATGTCTTGTCCTGTGCGAATTGGCCAATTAATATTACAGACGTCCTGAGGTAAAATTGCATTACTCCACGTCACCACGTAAAACTAGTCCTGTCCAAATAGTGCTTAAGAAGTCTGTTGGTCGGGCTTTAGGTAGGGCTTTAGACGTTGTTTACAGACAGCCAGTGACTTAGTTCTTCAAACATCTAGGGCAGCAGCGGTGTCCGATCTTATCCGGAAAGGGCCGGTGTGGGTGCAGGTTTTCATTCCAACCAAGCAGAAGCCACACCAGAGTCTACTAAAAGCCAAGAACAAGTGATTAAGCAGGTGGAATCAGGTGTAGCTTCTGCTTGGTTGGAATGAAAACCTGCACCCACACCGGCCCTTTGTGGATAAGATTGTAGACCGCTGTTCTAGGGGAAGTTCATTCCACCTAAGTGCTGGAACAGAGAAGAGTCTACCTTGTACCCTGAGAGATAGGAAGAGAATGAATACAGTCTCTGGAAATCATTTTCACCCTTCATCCTTCATCCTTTTAATGAGACATTATTCACCCAGGCTGTTGCATGTTACTGATCCCATACGCTTCCAACATGTTTCTTTTATTAATCCGATACTTACAGCAGCACCGCTGAAGAGCATTAGTCATGTTCTTAATATTTACAACACAAATGTTTGATTTAACTGTTCAGTTCGGATCCAGAAACGCAACGTCTTTCGCCATCTGAATCAGGATCGTTTGCCTTGCAAACTGCGCAAAGGACCTTATTTGATCCTTTAAATTGAAATAGTTTTGGGTTCCAAGTTATGTTTTTTATTTTTCCAAACTTTTTTTTTTATTACTTTTTTTTACTTTTGTGGAATTACTATTTTTTACTTTTGTGGAAACAAGTACAAGAGCACCACCAACGGTGGTAAGAAAAATACAAGAAGTGTCGCTGAATGCGTTCGCACTCGAAATACAAAAGTACCAATGACAAAACTGTGAGTTTAAAGTTTTTTTCTAAATTAAAGCTATAGCTTTTTTTGTTTACCCTGTTTGCTATTCAAAGGAAACTCACCAAGAGCCCAATAGAGCATTAAGATGAAAAACTCCTGTCTACTATCACAGCCAGTCTTCATTGTTCTTTACATAATGCAGCAAAAGCGGGTTAAACGTCTTCCTCCACTTGCTGTATTCAATAATATTTACCCAACTGGAAAGCAGTCTTCATTTCATCAGGGCCCAGATGTCTGTTTTCTGTGAACAGAGTGCAAATGAGTGAAAGAAAGATGGTCAAGAAGATTTGCAGTACTGCTTTTACTGCTGAAACCACATAGAAAGAACTGGACGGTTTATAAAAAAAAGAGGAGGTATGGGTCAGATTAAATGTACAAACACACACATGTGTCTAGGAAATGGTAGCCATGTGGAGTGGAAATTCCCACCTTCTTTATCTCTTCTGCGTTGGCAAGAGTCCTAAAAGAATGGCTTGTCTTTGTAAGAGAGAGTGCTAATCACCCCCAGGGCCCTCGGCTTAGACTTAACACATGCAAGAAAATAAGCTCTGCTTTTCATTAGCTTTATGGGTACTTCGTAAGAGCTTGAAGACACTATTAATTTTCTCTGTATGACTTGTTCCTTCACTTAGAAGCCATAGAGGGCAAGGTTTGTGAAAATAAATAAATAAATACGAAATTTATAATGTACAACTGGAATTTATTATCTAGGCCAATTCTTTGCTGGAATTTATGATGTCATGTGTAATTTGGACTAGTCTGGAAAGTCTTCAGTCCAGATGTGCGTGCTTATAAGTTGCTTGATTAGGATTTCTGTTCTGGCATCAAGGTTCAAGTTTGATCAGACAGCAAAGTTGTCTAAGGCTACAGCTAATCAGTCTGTCAACTGGTTCTTACGTAGCTGAAAAATAACGTCAGGTTTGCTGGTGTAACAACATGCTTCAGGCTGGGAGTGTGACATCATCCATACGAACAGGTAATGACTCTCACAGGCATCATTGTAGTTAGGGCTGCAGGAATAAAATGTCATTTTTAATCAGGTTGAATTTGACAAAATGTGTCTGAATGACGTCATTAATAACTTCCTGTGGCATTGTGCACCCTATGCAGTGCAGGCCATGTAGTCCAGACTTTAGACACTCACCACTAACTAAAGTTTTTTGTTGTTTTTTCAGAAAAAATAGAAATATAAAAGTTACATTTAACCAAACTACAGACTTATGCAATAATCTTCAATAGCTACATATTTTTACTATTAAAACTAGATTAGGTAAAGCAGACTTATGCCAATATTTCATATTGTAGACTTATACAATTTAAATAAAGCAAATAAAAATTAAATAAAATTGTATTTTTTTTTTGTATCATTTTAAAGTCTACAACTTGAGAGTTCTGTGTCTGTCATTTCATTCACATTGTAATAAATAATAAAAATATGACTAATAAAGCAGAACTAATTGTTTTCGGTCTCTATTTTACACGCGAGTCTTACAGCCTCACAGTAGTCTAGGGTTTATTGGCTTGTCACCTTACTTGCGTGTACTTAAAATGGACCAAACGGACAAAAACAATAAATTTTAGAGCTCATAAATAAAATAGACAAAATAGAAGACATGACTGGAGATACCTTTGTAGAGTCCTCATTCACAACTCTGTACATTTTAAATTCAGGTGAAGTCTGAATTTAACTAAAGTCTGAACTAACTATGTCACTAAATTAGCTAATTATTATTGCTATTTAATAGTGGTCAGAAATAGGAACTGCAACAAACACTAATAGGGGTCATCTGAATCCGAAGCATTCCTGACTGTTTTAATGAGTTGCCAGTACTCCACAGTGAGATGATGGTGGATCATACACACACACACACACACACACACACACACACACACACACACACACACACACACACACACACACACACACCAGAGCTCACTCTCTCGAGCTCTCTCTCACACACACACACACGCACGCACACACACACACACACACACACACACACACACACACACACACACACACACACACACACACTGTTGTGACTGTGGGAAGATCATGCATCTGGAACATGTACTGACCACCCTGATTCCAGCTGTCACATGTGCGTCCCCTCCTTCAGATAGTAATGAGAAGGCCTCCCTTCACCTTCCACTCCCTCTTATGTTTGCTGTTACTCCTCTTACTTCCTTCTTACACAACGTTCGATATGGCTGCCTTGATAACACTGTTTGCTTTTACAGTAACAAGCTGCATATAGAGCCTTTAAAACACCCCGACAGCTTCGTCTATTTGGAGATAAAAACAGAAAGTTTTGGTATTCAATTTTTCACGTTGTCTTGTTTACTCTTTTTCCTTACAATAAAATAATCAAATGCTAAACAACAGAAAAAAAACATTCATTTGCGTTCAATATATTTATGTGAATTGAAGCTAATTAATATCCGTAATAATAAAGTGGTTAATAAGTCAAATATTTAAGCACCGTTTGCTTTTAAGTGTCATTTGTTCTGAAATTCACAAATATACTTCTGACACTTTCTGTGGTTGTCCTGGAGTAAGAGGACGGTTTGATATGAGACCTGTGTCCTGCTTTTTGCTGTTTAATGAGTTAATTGCCTCGAAAGCTCCTCTAAACAAGCGATACCTTGCGATACCTACGTGCAGGAACGTTTGCTAGTCATTTTATTGCATGTTATTATTATAGTGATAACAGAATGGATATCCTGTGACTTTGCTGGCTGTTTTTTTTTTTTTTTTTGTCAGAAGTAAAATCTTAATTCAAAGCAAATAGTTTAACGTACATTTAGCGTAACCACTATTTTCCTTCAGACTTCCTGGATCATTGGGATTTTGAGATACACTGGACATCTTACTCCATCGCTTAGTCCATCTTAATTCCAGATGTTTTTGCTTCTGTTCTACTTGACATAAAATCTGTATTTATTTTTCTGATTTTTTTTAATATACTCTCCATGCCTACTTGACCACAAGTACACTAAAGGAAAAAGAGAATAGTGAAGAACACTGAGCAGCTGGTTTTTGAGCTCTCAGCAGGCACGCGCACGTGTGTGTGTGTGTGTGTGTGTGTGTGTGTGTGTGTGTGTGTGTGTGTGTGTGTGTGTGTGTGTGTGTGTGTGTGTGTGTGTGTCTTAGCTACAAGAGCTCAGGTGTACAGGAGATAATTGAGGTCTCACCAGAACTGCTCCACTTTCATTTTCTTACATATCCATTATTTTCCTCGTCTCTCCTCACGGGTGGTTCATTACAATCACGTATAACTATCGACAACGTGTGTAAGACATGCGCTTGTTTGTGTCTCCCCGCAGATCGTACTGAGAAGCCCTCCACCATGCCCGACTCGCCCGCCGATGTGAAAGCACAGCCCAGGTTAACTCCACCTACCATGCCACCACCACCCGGCACACAGGGAGCCCCCAGGACCAGCTCGTTTACTCCAACAACACGTGAGCATCACACACACACACACACACATTATCAAGTATATTATACATATACAGCACCGTACCCACAGTCAAGCACACGCTACACAGTAACAGCACAGAACAGCTGTTGAGACAGAGACAGAGTAATCGGTGTGATCTGAGCTCCGCTGTACTATCAGCGCCTCTAACACACTCCTCGCTTCCTCTTCAATGCCGGATCTCTAAAACACAGATCACTGGAACTCTGCAATTAGCGCTTATACAAAAAAAAAAAGAGAGAGAGAGAGAAAAGAAAAATACACATGCAAGCTTGCACCGAACGAACGAGGAACCTTTTAAAAGCTGATTCTAATTACACATGCTGAAGGTTTAACAAAGCGAGTGCTTTGATTCACCCCACCCCCCACCCCCCACCCCCCACCGCTCCACAACACACCCGCAAGTCGTAATTGTTAGCAGATGCAGCCGAAGTATCCCGTTTCTTTGCTGCTGGAGAGAGGCCACAGCCTAATCTCATTAGCAAGACGTTGACGCCGTGGCCCGTATGGTTCGCATCATCATTCGACCACATGTATTCACCGCTGCTACAGTTCATATGGCTGATGTGTGCTACAAGAGAGCATGGTTATGCGCTTAAGGCCACCGGCGCTGTGGAAGCAAACGCAGCACATTCGGGGTTGCAGGAGCTTGCAGGAATGTGAAAGTCAGACATTATCCGAGATCCAACTATTCATCAAGTGCCACTTAACAGGGAGGCTTCAGCTTTAGGGATTTTCATTCACATGTTAGTTGATATATATCTTCCCAACAATCTAGGTCATGTCTTTTGATCTGCTTTTGCATTATTGCAATCAGTATATGTTACTATTTTTAATATAAAGAAAAAAATTTGAATAAATTGTTCAGATTTTCCAGAACGTGACATAAGCATTAAAATATTATAAAGAATATATTATGGATATTATATATTATATTATGTAAGAGCCATGGAAATACTTGAGTAACTATACTCTAATTTATCATTTTGCACAATTTATAGTTTACTCGAGTATTACTGAAACTAAATACTTTAAAATTTACCTTGTGAAATTAATAAGTGGTAGCCTAGTGGTTAAGGTGTTGGGCTACCAATCGGAGGTTGTGAGTTCGATCCCAGGTCCACCAAGCTGCCACTGTTGAGCCCCTGAGCAAGGCTCTTAACCCTCAGCCGTATAAAATTGAGATAATGTAAGTCTCTCTGGATAAGGGCAACTGTCCAATGCTGTAAATGTAAATAATAAAAAAGCTAAAACATTTTTATCTCTTCAGATTTCATTTTGACATTTAAAGTACTATTACAAATCACTTACAAATCTTTACACATCACGTTATTTTCTTAGTAAAAAATTAAATACCAGCCTTTAAATTTCACAATAAAATGTAAAGCTGTAGAGAAGAAGGTTTGTGAAGATATCTTGGTTTGGTAAATGATCTGATTTACAAAACAAAACTAGCTAGCTAAGTAATTAGCAAGCCAGCTTTGTTTTTGTTTTGATTAAGCATTCATTCCAAAGAAGCCGTTACCCTTAAGATAACCCTTAGGATCCATTCTAGCTATGTTTGAGTTAGTAGAACAGATTCTTTATCTTTTGCTTGCTTGGTGAACTAGCTGGTCATGCAGAGTTGGGCATGATGAACCTATGGTCAAATCCTTTCAGCAGTTCAAAGAATACTGTATCTAATCGTTATTCTGTAAAACATCAGTATGTTTAAATGTCCGTAGTGTTTTGGTGTAGATTTTTGCCTCTGTAAGTAAGAATTGTGTAACAGACTGTACTACGCTGTATGACAATAAACCCTTAAATCTTTAAATCGAATAAGATTTTGACACAGAACCCTGACTGTAAATCAATAGTAACATTTCGATTAAGCCCATGTTCATAGCTGATTATGATTCTTCATAAGTGGTTAATGATTCATTTGTAAACATAGACAGTGTATATATATATTTTGTCTTGCAGTAACAAACGGCACCAGTCACTCTCCTACCGCACTGAATGGTGCTCCTTCGTCCCCTAACGGCTTCAGCAACGGCCCTTCGTCCTCTTCCTCCTCTTCGCTGGCCAATCAACAGCTCCCTCCGGCATGTGGGGCGCGGCAGCTCAGCAAGCTGAAGCGCTTTCTAACAACTCTGCAACAGTTCGGCAACGACATCTCACCTGAAATCGGCGATCGTGTCCGCACACTCGTGCTGGGGCTTGTGGTGAGCGCACACGTATACAACGAACATTGTGGATTTGAACCATTTATTGTGATTCCACCCATAGAGAGATGTATTTTTAGAAACACATGGTCTAGAATTTAAGCACTTATTGTACACAGTAACGTTCACATGGAAAATGTACACACATGCTTGCACAGTCATAAACATTCAACATAGATATCTCTCGAAATAACGTCATGAGACGAATAAAGATGGAGAAAGAAAACAGGGATGATATCAGCTGGGGTGTTAAGCAGGAAGTGGCAGCAACCAGGGTTGTTTAAGGTCACAGTTCACAGCTCAGCATTGTCAGTCTCCTGCCATGAGAAAGGCCTTTCAGGGATGATACCATAACATTTGTAACCTTTTTTAGTGGCACTGTTGGCTCAAGTGGTTAAGGCTCTGGGTTCAAGGCTCTGCCAAGCTGCCACTGTTGGGCCCTTGAGCAAGGTCCTTAACCCTCTCTGCTCCAGGGGCAATCTATGATAAGCTAACCCTGTGCCCTGACCCCAACCTCCAAAGTTGGGATATGTGAAGAAATAATTTCACCATGTACAGTATATGTGACAAAATAAAGGCTTCTACCTCTTACACTTTGACCCCAAAAACAAGCAGATGTGGAAAAAAGCATTTAACTTAAATATAGTGTCCTGTACTTGTTACTACAAATATTTAACCCTTTTTACTCCAGTACACTGGAGTTTTGTTTTGTTGCCATTTTCATTTTATGAATCGATATGAAATGAATCAGGACTCTGTTCTCTTTCAGCGTGAGACATGGCGTTTTTCCCTCTGTTGAATAATCCGAAACAGAATTTGAGTGAAAATCATTATAGGGGTGTTTTTTTGGAACTTTTCTTTGAATACATTGCCTCTGGTGAGCTATAAACCGACAGACATACTATTGAACACTACAAATACTTAAAGCTTTGAGTGTCTACATTCATTAGTTATAAATCAACACTATGGATTGTGACACGATAAAGACATTTAGCGCTAAACACGGACACAGCAAAACAGGCGCAAATTCATATTTTGTCCTCCGTTGAAAAGAGTGAAGGAAAAAGTTCCACTCTGAGCAACTTTATTATTACATTTTAGAATTACTGTGTGATCAATAAAATCCAAGATCCTACAGAGAGCGATGCGGCAGCACTTTAGTCCTTTAGTCTGTAGTTCTGCTGTCTCACTGTTTTTGTTAAGGCTCTGGGTTGTTGATTGGAGGAGCAGGGTTGAAGCCCCGGCACTGCTAATATACCAGTGTTGGGCTTTTGATCAAGGCCAGGGGTGCTGTATCATAGCTGACCATGCGCTCAGACCCCCAACCTCTAAGAAAGAATTTCATTGTGCTGTATGTATGTGTAACAAATTTAAGGCTTCTTCATCTGTTTACTCAAACAGATCAGCGTGCAAAGCTATAACTTTTCTGCCAATACAAAGCTCTCCATCAACTCTGACGCAGATCACTAACTAGCATTATAACCGATGTTCGCTGACTGCACTACTTCTTTTCTGGAGTTCTCACCAGAACATGTTCGTTTGCAAACAGCCAAACCTGATGCCTACAACACAACACCAAGCGACAAATTAGCCTCAGAATAACACGAAGCATTCACAGCTATTTTAATAGAAACATATTGAATGGGTTTCAAGGTGGATTTTTTCCTTAAATAATGGGCAGAAATTCTGTGTTGTAAGTTTACATACAGATTACTATAAACAATGCTACATGATTAGCTGTATTTTTTCATCTCTCATTCATCTTTATTAATTTGTTCGATTAAAGTAGTGTATTGTATCCGGAAACCCACAGCACAATATTGTAGCTGCTCTGTAATATAACTGAAAATTGCAGAAATCAGGGACCACACAGCTACGTCTGAGAAAGTCATTTCCATGAATAACATCCAGCACTGAAAGAAACAGTGTTAAAATAACCATCGCCTGTACCAGAGGAGGGCTGCTTTAATTAGCCACTCGGAAAGAAGGCTCCTTTTTTCTGGCACGTGTTTGTTTATTTTTCACAGTGTCTACACGCAGAGGGATTCTTGTGTCCCCTTGGCTTGCATCGCTCGCTTTAATACACTCCCCTCTCTGCCTTATTGAAAAGAGTGACACACTTAATTAGCGCCGGCAATGCCGGAGAAAAGCTCAGGAGGCTCTCTGGCTGTCAAAACAGGCCGCTGCAATCTGGGCGAACAGATGTAAGCCTAATGTAACAAAATTCAGGTCTGGGAAATGAGGTAGAAAGCAGCGTATTTTTTTTTCTCCCCCTCTTCTCCGACGCAGTCCCTCTGTCTGTCTCTCTTTCCCTTATTTTTTTTTCTCGCTTCTTCTCAGAAGCAACATCTTGAAAATTGAAAATAGTGTCACCGTCCTGTCAGTCTGTTAAAATGAGATAGAGCGGCGAGAATGGGAGTGAAATTAGTTGCTTCTCGTTTTTATTTCTTTCTTTCGTTCTTTGCCAGATAGGAGCTGCACTGAGCAGCTGGAAGGGGCGATATGCGCAAAGTCGGCAGAGATCAGAGAACGTAGAGAACCAAAATCTTAATTAAACAGATCAAACTGTAGCTTTCCTACCTCTTATTAAAGCAGCCAGTGTCCTGCTACGTGCCTGTTATGATACGCATTATCTTACACTCAGACACCGAGCAGAAGCTTTGTGTTAAATTTAACACCGATATTTTGCTACAGTACGTGTATCCTCATGCTCATAGGCAATATTTATCATTCATTGTGCTACACGTAGCTTTCCTTCCGCCTCCCTTCAAAGCAGCAGCAATCTGTTGTTCTGCCTCCAATAAGCAATTTTATCACATAATGTTTTCCACATGCACTCACTCTCTATCTCTCTCTCTTTCTTTATTTTTTTTTTTTTTTTTTACAGAACTCCACGTTAACCATTGAAGAATTCCACTCCAAGCTGCAAGAAGCGACCAACTTCCCCCTCCGACCTTTTGTCATCCCATTTTTAAAGGTACAGCACAAGCCAGCAATCTGGAAAGCATTTACAGAGCCCAGACACAGATGTGCATATTTCTTTCTTTCTTTCTTCCTTTCTTTCTTTCTTTCTTTCTTTCTTTCTTTCTTTCTTTCTTTCTGTCTCTCTCTGAGTTCAGGGAAGTAAAGTCTACATGCACAAATGGAGCCTTGGTTTCCCCTTTAGTTTAAATATCCTGTCGATAGAGACCTCATTTTGTTTCTCTTCTCTCTAGGGATGTAAATAGGATTTGTTTTGTCAGAGAACATCTACATGTTTTAGGTAATCGTTGATACCAATATGACTAACCTAAGGAGTATTATTCAACCAGGGCTTTCACGGAAACATCACGTTCAGCTCTTATGTTGCCCTGATTTATTTTGTGGTCAAGGAAAGCACACATACTGAACATGTTCTAGCAGTTAAGCTACACCTGTGTTTATCATGTTAGCCCGTTGATTTCAAATTAAGGCTTAGCTAAATACGTTAGGAACAGAGTCGAGTTGCATTGTGCAGACTTACTTTTGATGCCGTAGTTTGCATTCTGCTTCGTTTGGATTGGGAGCATTAATCAAGACGTGCATCACGTCTTCGGCTCGTTAGCAAAACAACGTACGCTAGGTGACATATTTTTTTCAGCCCATACCAGTGCCAGTCATTCATTTCTTACTGTTATAGTTTATTAAGTTTTAGCCATTTTAGCTCCTGACACAATGTGTCCTCCTTTGTTTGAAGCTGCCTGATGGACTCCCGTGTTTAGCGATCGATTTTTTTTCTCACACGGTTGATGTCTGAAGGCCGTACGCGTTTGAAACCATTAGCAGGGCAACATGAACCACCATTGTTCTCTGGAGGAGCAGCAGCCTGCACGCTGCTCTTTCTCCATTTGTCACTTATTTTATTACAGCTCAGTGTCTGTTTACACTGAGCTGCTTTAAGTGAAATGCTTTAAGTGTTTCATTCTGGATCCTGCTTAGGCATGAAGAAAATGAAGATGAAGATAAGATGGCCACGTGTGCTTTTAAAGGAGTTAAATATCCACCGTGCATGTTGATCTTTATCATTAGCACACGATTTTCAGTAACATCCGAGATTTATTTTGGGAGCAGAATCAGAATACTTGGAACATTTATTAATCCCCAGTGGGAAATTGGGTTTGTTACTACAGCTCCAAGTCCCCACAATATAATACAAGAATATTGTAAGATCTTCTATACGCTAAGATAATACTGTATATGCAAAAAATAGAAAGTTCAGTCTGCTGCCCCAGCATGCAACAGCAAAAAAGAAATTTTGTAGTTGAAACCTTTCACTGACATTTCCACATTGGTTAAAAGGTTGGTAAACTTTCCAACCTGCTGATAGTTGAGCGGTTAGATTAAGGCTCTACTTCATGCAGCAGATCTTTAGTCCTTTAGTCTGTCCAGGTCTCTCACCTCTGATGTCTCAAACAGATCCAGTTGCAGAGCTTTAGTTCTCGTGCTAACACCGAACATCAGTACCAGTGCGCTCATTGTCTCGTAGATTGCTACCCGGCCGAGGCGAGTCTCTGCTATAACTCATAACTCATGTCACGTAATTGAACTCTGAGTCATTACGATGGATCACTCCTTAATGAGACATTGTACAAAAATGATGAATAATAAACGAAGCCCTTGCTCTTTTGTTTTTAGAAGCTAACAGCAAATTCTGACTGTTATCACCAACCTATGAGATCATTCATAACTTTTTCCCTGTTAATCTGCACCCGCAGTGTCACCCTGTGTCACAGGAATAACAAAAATACCGCACCAGGCGACAATCCACCAAAGGAATGACTAAACACATTACAAATATTTTAATAAAAGTCTATTTAACGTGTTTCAGGGTGGAGTTTTTCTTTAAACTGGACTCATTCATCCTTATTTGCTTAGAAATGACAGATGTTATGCAGCATGCCTGAACTCCTCCCTTTTTATATAACCTCCATCCCCTCTCTAGTGCACACACACACACACACACACACACACACACACACACACACACACACACACACACACAGTCAGCCTGTTTCACTCTCTCGCTTTTAACAACGAGATAAGCCATTAAAATAGATTGAGTCTGTGTAGTTTACTACAGCGAGCGTGAGGGAATGGGGTCTCTCGATTCACTGAGTGCAGAATGTGGCTCCTTTCATAGGGAGCAGGATTCTGTCTCATACACTGGGAGCCCCGGGCGGCTTTGCACTGCAGAAATTGGTCCCATTAGGGGTCGCTGATGGATGCAGAGAAACATACAGGGCCACTTCCCCCTCTCCAGCTCTTCCTCTCTCTCTCTCTGCTCCGTCTCTCCACGCCGCACCATATGGTTACTGTATCATCCAGGCGGGAGGGGTACTATCAAAGATGCAACTTGTGTTCTCACTGTTTCTTGCTCTTTCTCTCCTGTCTCACTCTCTTACTCTCGCTCTCTTTCTCTCATCTAATTTTAGTGCTTTTCCTCAAAGGAGCCTTTAATGACAAATACCATATGGCTGTGGGAACAGGGGCTTTTATAAGCGCACAGAAGCTCAGCTGCAACAATGTGCATTAGAGGCGTTTTTTTTGTTGTTGTTGTTGTTGTTGTTTTTTTTCCCTTTCTTTCATTAGGCTAATGTCATCTAATGACCCCACCTCCAGTGTTCAGTTTGAGGAGAAGTGCTTACTGGAAGGGCAACATGCACCACACTAATGATGTAATCAGGAGTCTGCACCAGCTGACTGCCTTTGTGTTTATATTGTTTGTTTGACTTGTGCTTTAGATGTTACGTCGAGATGTTAGCTGTGGCCTGATTGCAGAAAGATTACGATAATACGTATTAACGGTATGGGAACGTACAACAGAACAGGGAATGTTTTTATATAGAAGTATCCCTTGTATTCATGAAGTATTCACGATGAAAACGAGCCAGGCGTGGAGAACTCAGAGTGCCAGATGTCTGGGACAAAAAGATGATACTCTATAGATTTCACTAAAATATGTTTTTTGATATGTATGATTAAAGAATATGTAATTGTGCTGTGGGACCTCGATGCTGTAACTATTCATAGTGAATCCCACCACCAGCTGCACTACATACCTTTTACTATTCAGATGCATGAGCTGTGACCTGTCTTACATCCTCTAGCACAGAATGCACTACCTTCCTGGTCAAGAAAAAAAATAATAAAAACGCTAACCAGACTCAAAGAATAGATTTTACATCCAATGTGAGGAGTAAGGATGCATCTATAGACATTTTATCACGTTAATATATACTCTTAAGTCTGCAGTGATACACTTACGTGGTGATCTAGCCATAGACTAAAATTCTGCAAGGGATCTCTGAGCATTATTATCAACAGAAGGGAAGAAAGAAAAAGCACAGGGAGAAGTAATGGCCTTTTGCTGTAATGCCTGTGCAGTTTACAGATGAAACATTTCTATCCTAAAAATGCTCTTCAGCATCACTTTGAAATGGTAAAACCTACAAAAAGGGTCTTGTGCACAAAGCCAGATAACCCCTTAGCAATCAGTGTCAAAACAGACAGGAAGGAAATGAGAGATGATGTTGCTTTGAAGAAGACACTTTCCACGTTGACTGTGATTTCACATGCCCCTGTGCCAGGCAGTGGGCAGACTGAAAGCACTAATGCATGGTCTGGGTCACAAAGTACCAGAGAACTGCTGCTTTTTTTTTTTTTTTTTTTTTTTTTTTACCTCCAAAGAGCTTCTACAATCACTGTAATGGGTAAACAATGCTTGTAAAAACCCTGGAATATGGCCAAGTGCATTGTGATGTTTGGTCTTTGTCTAACTAATGCAGCCTTTGTCCAAACAGCCAACACTAACCGACTAACCGCTATCTCCCCCTGCAGGCCAACCTGCCATTACTGCAGCGGGAGCTTTTGCACTGCGCACGCCTGGCCAAGCAGAACCCAGCACAGTACCTGGCCCAGCACGAGCAGCTGCTACTCGACACCAGCATCACATCTCCCGTCGAATCGTCTGAGTTGCTGATGGACGTCAATGAGAACGGCAAGAGGAGGACCCCGGACAGGTGAGCCAGAGGAGGACAGAATTATACACTCTGCTTTAGTTCCAAAGCCAGAATTGTAATAAGTGATAGAAATATGGTGACTAGAAAACTAAAGTCCTTGTAAGAGACTACTGTAAGTATTTGAAAACCTAGACATAAAGAATATAACAAGCAGATATAAAGGTACGGTAAGCGTTACATTCCCTTCATTTCTTATTCATGCATCAGGATAAAAAATAAAACACAATTAGTATTTGTATTGCTGTAGATTATAGAAAGATCCATAACAGAGATTCAAATCATATGACTAAGCCTAGCCCTTCCCCAGTTAGCTGCACTGCAAATACTACAGATTCTTTAGTTCTCTTTTCCATAAAGCAGAACTTTGCTTTCCAAAGGAGAAAACGTGTGGGATAGACCTGGGGAATACGGAGAATACGGAAACTTTATGTATGTGTGTGTTTGGAGGTGTCTGTATCTAGTTAGCGTAACGGAGATTCAGTGAGTCGAGCAAGCCAGCAAGTTAGCACTTCAACACCCAAAGAAAACCTCTAATACGCTCAAATATTAAATTCTACAGTATATTACATCGACTGTAATATATGTGATGACAGGAACTAAATAAGTTTTGTGAATGTTCGACAAAACGAAATGAAACTATAAATGGTACGATGTGTCGATAACAACATGCTATCAGGTAACATCACATTACTCCAGTGTTTATTATTTTCCTACATTTTAACAGAATCCCCCGTTGTGTTTATTCCTTACTTAAATGAACATTGATTCGATGCAACCTGGCTTATAACCGAGTCAGAATCCAGACTAAACACAATATTTAACAGCTGCTTGTTAAGGCCCTGGATCAAGAACCCTTACCAGAAGGTCTCCATTTCAAATGTTACTCGAAAATTTCCATTCGATTCTCATAACTGAAATAACTACGAGTCATTAAATGATATACACTTTATATATATATATATATATATATATATATATTTTTTTTTTTTTTTTTTTTTTTTTTTTTTGGGGTCTAATGCTTATCACCTCAGGTCCCCAAGGCTCCTTTACTGTTTTATCCTGTAATACCTCCATATTTGTGAGAGATCTAACGCCCAGCAATTAGAGCCTAAGGGAGAGGCTGATAACACATACAGATGAGGCAGAGTTCCCATCCCGCTGGCTAAGCGCTTCTGTTTTTGCTTAGCTCGGCACGCACCGCCTCGCCTCGACTCGGGGAGAGCAGCAAGAAAACGTAATGGTGGAATTTGAATGGGATCCACAATGTTCTTAATCACACTACAAAGCAGTGTCAACTTTTTCCTGATTAATATCAAAGTGATCAGAGAGAAGAGAATGCTGGCAGAGCACTTTTAGCTTTATTGGGATGTGTGAATGTCCGTTAAAACAAATCGCATGTAGCTTCTGTCTGTGTAAAAACAAACGTGTATGTAAACAAGTTTGGTGCACGTGTCCGAATGGAAGTTACGTAAAGAAACCAAAAGTTTTATCATACAATATTCTTACAATTTTTCAGCCTTGTGCTGGTACAATTTCCTTGGCCTTGTGCTGGTACCATCAAGAGTACACTTAGTATCAGTATTTTACTATAATATGCTGGACATTTTTTATTCATTTAAAGTATGTAATTGGACAACTGATGTTCTCTTAAGGCTTTACTACATAAGCAAATTGATGGTACACCACATGTTCCCATGAATCCCTAAAGATACATACTAAAGATGTTCACCCTAGATGATACCACCTTCAGAGCCCCAGCAGCAAGGAACGATGCAGAATGATCTCAAAAGCACCAAAAGACAAAGTAGAAACCTTTGAGAAATACAAATTGAAAATATACAAGATCAGTAGAAGGGAAGCAGGAGTATTTCTCAGGTGACAAACGTACAGGGGGTAGAGGGATCTTCCAAGCAGATGGACTGTGATGGATGAGCATTAGGTTGCCATAAAAATGGCTCATTAGAACACTGGGACTGTGCTGAGGGAGGGCATACACACAAACATACACTTTTTTTGGAGTGACAGACTGTTTACTGTCCTAGATTGCAGGGTTCTAGTTCTTCTACACAAAACCTGCTATTTATTTTTTATGTCATCTTATTGTCTCGCTTTGAAACTGCCTCAATAACCAGACCTCCCATTATTTCCACCTTCCAGAACCAAAGAGAATGGCTTCGAGAGGGAGCCTCCACATCCAGAGCACCCAAACAAGCGGCCATGCACCATTAGTCCTGGTCAGCGTTTCAGCCCCTCCAATGGACTTTCATACCAGCCCAATGGCCTTCCTCACACTGCTCCACCACCCCCAGGCCACTACCGGCTTGACGAGATGGCTATCGGCCACCATTACAGAGACTCGTATCGCCACACCAACCACCGTGAGATCCGTGAGCGCCCACGGCCCATCGGTACGTGAAAGAGAAAGTGGTTATAGGGATCTTATGGGATACTTCCACTAGTTGTGAGATATTTGTTTAGGGTTCAATAGGGGATGATTATGATTACTATAGCTAAACGAAAGATTTATTTTGTACTGCTAGTGTGACTTTACGGGATGCCATTGTAAATCGATTTGTCATTTATCCTGTTAACACCTTATCACGCATGTTTAATATTTACTCTTAAAAAGAAGCAGTCTTTGGATACCCAGAGTTCAATTTCCTGTTTCACAAACATTTTTTTTCCCCAGGATGCAGGATTGCAAGGTTTTAAAGAAAATGGTATTTGAAATAGGATTCAAAACAGGGTTAAAGATGTGCTAAAAATACATGAGCATACTGCTCTGTGATGTATGAATGAGATCTATCTGAGCCTGGCAGGCCTAATTCCACCCAGAGAGAGCCTGTGCCCACAGGCAGTGCTGTAGAGGGTGGTGAGGAATGAAAGTGCGTGGCAGGAGGGAAGCGTGTAAGTGATGAAGAACATGTGTGTGAGGATGTGAGAGATGGTGTGTGTCATGGAGCGGCTGAGGGATAGCTCCAGTTCAGACTAGCGCTCTGCTGTAAGGGAATCATAGCACAAAGAATAACGAGTGCATGCTGCCCTTTCTTGTTCTCATCTCTCTCTCTCTCTCTCTCTCTCTCTCTCTCTCTCTCTCTCTCTCTCTCTCTCTCTCTCTCTCTCTCTCTCTCTCTCTCTCTCCCTCTCTGTTGTTTTCTCTCGCAGGCATGCACGGTGGCACACGTCAGGAAGAGGTCATCGATCACAGACTCACAGACAGAGAATGGGCCGAGGAGTGGAAGCACCTTGACCATGTAAGAAAAGTAATAACACTTTCTATTACTATTCCAAAGTTTTTGTGTATTTGTTAGTCTGTGTGTGTGTGTGTGTGTGTGTGTGTGTGTGTGTGTGTGTGTGTGTGTGTGTGTGTGTGTGTGTGTGTGTGTGTGTTGGAGTGACCAGGAGATCAAAAAACGGATAAAAGTTAAACATATGCTTTGGGTGTTGGTAAAGCTGAAAGGTGAAATCCCTTTTAATCTGCAGCTTACTAACAGACACCAGAAGGTTTTGCAGTAATATTGACCGGTATTTGGAGCCATTCATCATTTATTCCTCCTTGATAAAAATGTCAGTTGAAAAGCAACCCTAAGGCATGATGCTATTGCCACCTTTTTGAGAATTATTACACCTTTTGGAAATGTGTGTACAGATCATGTGTTTTTAAATCAGTGTTATTAGGCATGTTCATTGTTAATCACATGCCTTTATTGTTATTGATTGTAGCTGCTTAACTGCATTATGGACATGGTGGAGAAGACGCGGCGCTCGCTCACCGTGCTCAGGCGATGTCAAGAGGCGGACCGCGAGGAGCTCAACTATTGGATCCGGCGCTACAGCGATGCCGAGGACTTGAAGAAGACCTCCAGCAGCAGCAGCAGCACCAGCAGCAGCCAATCGAGGCAGCAGAGCCCCGCAGGCCAGGATAGCAACCCTGCAGGTAGCAACTAAATATATTTACAGTGCTATCAACAAGCATAATGAAGGATAGTGTCATTTTAGTTTTTAACTTAGGGGCAACTTTACTTTTTGCTAGTAAATATTGTTTATGTTGCTATGATAGTTCGTTCGTTAACTTATTTTGGGTGTAGAACAGTTTAGCACATTAACTATATCATTTTCCAATATGTTGAAAATGTAAATTGTACTTGAAGAGCATGTTCTACTTTCTGTGTGTCAGAGATCCACCGGGAAGTGCTCCACAGGCCTGTATCTGGCTACGTTCCTGAAGAGATCTGGAAGAAAGCAGGTGATTACAGTAAATAAACACTTACACCTGAATTTGTCTGATAACTGCTAGATCTCTGGAGCATTCGCTGTTGTCCAGGTGGAGCATTTTTGCCATTGCGTGATGGATTCATTTCTGAGCTCCTTAATCATTCTGCTTTACTTACTTCCTCTGCACATTCCAGTCATGATGGCGGATCATAAAGCGAACGATCAGACAGGGTTAGTGCTGCGGAGCTTTAGAGCACTTAACTACTTTTGCTGTTAGGAGTAAAGGAGATGCTGCTAGCTCTAACGCTCTCAGAGGTACCATTTTATCAGACCGTCGGTTAGAAAAAAATAGACAAGTGTGATTAAAAGGCTTTGCTTTAAGGTGTAGGTGATCTTTCGAAGACAGATGATGGATACTGTAATGGAAAACTGTCCGCTGCTTATTTAAAGGCATCCGTTAAAGCAGTCGGCATCAAGCTGATCTTTTTCAATGAAATAAAAGTAGTTATTAGACAGTGGTTCTAAATACTAATTGGTCAGAAAGTACTGATTTTTTTTTTAATATAACAGCAGGTCTGGACATAAAGTTTACATTAACACGTTGCTGTTTCCATAGCAACAACCGAGCCACATGGAGGACACTACAATGGCTAACAATTAACAGATAAGGATGTGTTCCCTTTAGGTTCATGATTTTTGAGGTTTTCCACCAGGGCTGGGGACTTTGTTGCTTTCAGTAGCATTATTTCACAGGATTTAACTGAAATAGATTAAATGTATAATTCTAAATTGATCAATTCTTTGGTCTTTAATAAATAAAGTGCTGTGATATAACATATATATTTGGGGATACGGTAAGTTCAGGGTTAGTAACTTCGGGGCAGACTTCATCACCAGACCACTCCAGCACAATCCAAACAATGTGTTTTATTCTATACATCTTTATCTCTTTTAATGCCCTTTATTCGAATTATCACATTCTCAAAACTGCGGTTTAAAATTCCATGTGAGCCATAGGGATATCATCAGACGCGTCTCCGTCCTTTTTTCCATAAACTCAGCCCACAAACTGAAAAAAATAAAATAGATTCAATTCAGGTAAAAAAAATAATCCTCATTTTGAGATATTTCTAATTTAATCCAATATAATTGAGAAGTGTGTGTGTGTGTGTGTGTGTGTGTGTGTGTGTGTGTGTGTGTGTGTGTGTGTGTGTGTGTGTGTGTGTGTGTGTGTAATGTATTTCTCCAGTAGACAGACAAGCACTTTAATTCGAGTTTCTTTCATAAATGACACTAAAAGTGCACCAGAACACACATTGACACGATGTCTCTGTCCATTTGCCATTTGCTTCGACAGAACATGGAGCTTTAGCAATAATAGCATTATAAACCTTATAAAACATTATATACGTTATAAACCAGGAAATGCAAACGGAGCACGTTAATATTCATCGAGATCATGAATATTTCTTGTTTCTTATGGATAATATTTAATTACCTGTGCTTGTGTAGGAGGTGACAAGATGTAGATTGATCCTTTTGTGTTTGGATCAGCTCTGTACAGTAGGCAGTGAATATTCATATCTATTCCATGCACCATCCTGCCAGTTTTTCATATCCTGTACAGCACGGGTCGTCGGGAGCACAACTGAAATGCGTAATTTAAATATAAATTGCCTGATTTGCATACACAATTAGACAAGCTGCAGCTTTGAATGCTGTAAACATAAAAGAAAAAATCGAATCCTGTCGCTCAGATGGTACTCTGTGTCAAAAGTAATAATGCGTCAGTATTACAAAACACAAATAAAGCGTGTCAGTCTATCGAGGAACGGCCCTCTGCTTCACAGGTGGAAAAATCAGTCAATAACGGTTTGTTTTCGGTGCTAGTTTTGTGTGTTTTAAAGCAAAATAAAAACAGCTGTCCTATTTTTCTCTCGAATACTTGTCATACTCAAACAATAAAATGTGCTTGCTCAGGTTTCTAATTAATCCCAGAATGCCTTTTGTTTGTTTTCTTGTGGATCGAGCTAATATATCAAATTAAATGTAAACGATGAGTTTTTGATTGACAACAGAGTCAGTGTACAGTACAGCAATTCATTTTTCTGTTTGTTTTTTCTGTTTATTTTAAAGAATCTTTATAAATAAAAAGAAACAAAAATCATTTAAATAAGAATTGCTGTGAAAGATGTGTTTCCTGTTCCTGTTTCTTCACATTCGGATGGTATATAAGTATTAAACCCATTTATCCTTCTTTAATTTATTCTGCATGACTTTGAATTGACCGACTCCAAATGTGTTTCAGAAGAGGCGGTGAACGAAGTGAAGAGGCAGGCGATGTCTGAGCTGCAGAAGGCCGTGGCCGAAGCCGAGCGCAAGGCTCATGATATGATCAGCACCGAACGAGCCAAGATGGAGCGCACCGTGGCTGAGGCCAAGAGACAAGCTGCAGAGGATGCGCTGTCTATTATCAACCAGCAAGAGGACTCGAGTGAGGTAAATGTCCTTACAAACACGCTTTTCTCTCCTGGGTTACACCTCTAATACAGTATATCAGCACTGGGAATACATTCAGTGTCGGACCATTAAACATCTCACAGCTAAAGCAATGTCATTTGCACTGCTTTCTTTTAAGCTATTTTAAAACCATGTTTATTGTTCTTAATTATCCTCATGTGGGTTTAAACCATGGACCAAAGTGCAGTCCTGTTAGTCACTATATTCCAATAACGTTTTTGTTAGGAAGGAATCCCTTTATAACAAAACGTATTAAACATGGTCGGAAGAGTGGAATGAATGTTTTGTTTAGTTGTTGTAGGTTTCTGTGCGATCAATACACAAGAATTTTGACCAATCCCTCATGCTCACGACCAGTCCCCCCCAATGCTCCTGAATAATCCCCCCACGCTCCCAACCATTTCCCCTCACATGCCTGACTAATCCCCCCACGCTCCCAACCATTTCCCCTCACATGCCTGACTAATCCCCCCACGCTCCCAACCATTTCCCCTCACATGCCTGACTAATCCCCACATGCTCCCGACCAGCTCCCCTATGCTCCTGACTAATCCCCCCACACTCCCAACCATTTTCCCCCAACCTGCCCCCCATGTTACTCACAAATCCCCCCACACTCCCGACTAGTCCCCACCATGCTCCCGACCAGTCCCCCCATGCCCCCAACCTGTCCCCTATGCTCCTGACTAATCCCCCCACACTCCCAACCATTTTCCCCCAACCCTCCCAACCTGTCCCCCCCATGTTCCTGACTAATCCCCCACAGTCCAGACTAGTCCCCTCACTCTCCCGACCAGTCCCCCCCATGCCCCCAACCTGTCCCCATGCTCCTGACTAATCCCCCACACTCCAGACTAGTCCCCTCACGCTCCCGACCAGTCCCCCCCATGCCCCCACCCTGTCCCCATGCTCCTGTCTAATCCCCCCACACTCCTGACTAGTCCCCCCTACTATCCCGACCAGTCCCCCTCCTATGCTCCGACCAGCCGCCCCCACGTTCCTGACTAATCCCCCCTACACTCCCGACTAATCCCCCCACGCTCCCGACCAATCCCACCTGCTCCTGGTGGGATATCCTTGTTTAATACCACAAGCTTTGTATCTGACTACTCATTTCTTATGCATGAGAATAAAAAACACTCGCCATCACAAATGTCTTGTAAAGGTCTCAGTCCTAGGATCTCTCGAAATGTTTTGTTTTTTAAGCACGCTGGTCTCTATTCTAATTTTCTGGTTTCAGAATCCAAGCTCACATTTAGTAAATAACATTATGCAGAAAGATTATTCATGAAGCATTTTAATCTCAGGTATAATTATGGATTATTATGTTTTATGGTGAAGGTCATTGCACACTTTTTTTATGACCTTAATATAGCACTTTGATGATATTTATGATAAAACTGATTATAAAGACCATTTAAAAATGTGCTACATAGACAGACTGAAAGGAAGCCAGAGACAATTTCCCACATACCCAGGTGATGTGTAGAAGACGACAACATTCGTGTTATTTGTCCTCTCGGGCACGGCCTGCCCTCCATCACTCTAAATAATACGTTTGGATGTTTAAGTTGGTCCTGATTTGATGGGGGTGTTACAAAAACAGACTAAGGCACAGTGGGGGTTCAGCTCATTTAAGCAGTTAGTGGGGGGGCACACACATCTGACTTTAATTGTGAGAGCCCTGTTTATGCACAAGTCTCCCAAGAGAATTGCGTCGGTAGCTGTTTATAACTCCGACTTCCCGTTTCTGCTTTACATTAAGAACTTTCTCCTAATTGCTCTTATTTGGCCCAAAGACAAAGACAAAGAGGCCCTGGCTGTAACCTGAGAAGTGCTGGAATCTGTAAGCGTTTTCAACTTAACCTGTAGCAAATGTGCCTTTACATCCCATCATGTGTAACAAGCTCGTGTTATGTTCAAACCTCCAAAGACGTCATGAACAGAATGATCTTTTTTTTTTTTTTTTTTTTAAGAGCACATCCAGATAGCAGAGTTATCAGGGAAATAGTTGAACATTTCTCTGCAAGTACTGTAGGTGATCCTCTGTGCCACACTGTAATAATGTGTAAAAATCTGTCCAAGCTGATCTTACACTATAAAACCTGCAGCTTGTTGGATTATTGTACACATGTAATTAATTTAGTGTAATCATCAATGTAATCATCTGGTTTCAATATAAATAATATCATTTACTCACAGTGTAACTATGACAGAGTTCATTTAGCTGGACATTACAACAACAGTTTGTAATGCAACTGTATTGTTGTTTTACCTGTCAGTGTCATTTACTTAGATGTAGCTTCCAAAATGTATTCGGATTGAATGTATTTCTGTGGAAGAAACAAATCTGCATGCATTGAGATGCTTGGGAATTTGTGGATGAAGAGTTTGGGATAGAATTCTTTTGGCGTGGGGGATTGTGGTTATTAAGGTGGCTTGTGTTAACTGTATGGTGGATAAGCTTAATGAACTTCTCAGTCTTTTTTTTTTTTTAGCAAACAACCTAAGATGGACCCATATTTAAAAAACAAAATGTATTTGTGTGTTTTCACGACTGCGTAATAATCCCTCGATCTGTCCATTTTTATTGCAAACATTCTACAGTTCTACTAGTACAGTCTCCCAGTAATATTTCACAATATTAGTAGTATTAATTAATTTGTCAAATAAATGAATGAAACAAGGAGATTGAGTTACATCTAAAAACCCATTTGTCAATCACATAATGTTTGGGAAGAACATGTTCACATCTCACACGAATTTTTTTATATCATTAGTTTTTTTTATATTACTTTTTCCACTGTTAGTTCTAAAATCCAAATATCAAATTTTTCCCTCTAACTTCATCTCTCCCTCTAGAGCTGCTGGAACTGTGGACGCAAGGCAAGCGAGACATGCAGCGGGTGCAACACGGCACGCTACTGTGGCTCCTTCTGCCAGCACAAGGACTGGGAGAAGCACCACCATGTGTGCGGGCAGACGCTGCAGGCACAGCAGCAGGGCGAGACGCCTAGCACCGCCAGCTCCTCGGGCACTCCCAGTAGCAGTGCTGGCAGCCCCGCCGACACCCCCTCCGCCGCTGCCACGCCACGCTCGGACACGCCTGGCACGCCGGCAGCATTAGAGCCTGTGCCGCGCTAGAGCCAAACCCATCACAGCCCCACCAGAACTGTCTCACCGCACCTCGCTTACTCAAACATGCTAAATCTAACATGCTAACTGAGAAAAAGAGGACTGGTTCCACAGAGCGATCGCCCAACCGGAGGTCCATATCGGGTCATATTGACTTGTTAGGACAGAGAACACAAAGATATTCTTTGTTTAAAATTCTCATCATCCTTTAAAGCGCCCAATTGCTACTATAGATTATTTTTTGTTTGTGTTAAATGTTTCCTGTTAATAAGCAGAAAAAAAAGACCTCTGGATCAGCACATTAAACCTCCCGTTTGATTCGTTTGTTTGCTGTTTGTTTGTTTTGCCTGTTTTCAGCGCTTCTTCTCCTCTCCACTAGCTGGGATATCAAACTAGTTGACCTCAACAAAAGACACTTTACCAAACAACAAACCAAGGGATTTACTTCATAGCTGTTGTAAACAAAGACGCAAGAAAATGTGATTATATGGTAGACAGCATTCCGTGAAAGGAAGACAAAAACAAAAAGAGTAATAGGGAAAATAAACCATCAGGGCAGGACATTGTGGAGCAGAAGACGAGTAGCGTTTTACTGAACTCGGCAGACCCACGGCATCGCATGCAGATGCGCAGCAGATTGTGAAGGAACGCAGATGTTCCCTCCTCTTTTTTTCTTTACACGTCTGCAAGACATTTGATGGTATCCAGGTCAGTGGTCTGAAAAATAAGAGTCTGTTTTTCGCAGAGGAATGTAAAGGCACGGAGGACCGAGCAGCTTGACAAGCACAGCTCCAATGATGAGCGCGCTTACATCAGCTCCGAAACAGGAAGTGAAGTCATCAGCCCACCCAAGCACGACCCTCTCTACGACAGCTGTTTGGGATGAAGGGCTGAAAAATGGCACGATCCTCCACTTCTGCCCAGCTTTTAAGCCCTACCCTAAATCCTACTTTTTGTTCTTTTTGTTGTTTCCTCTTCACTCTTGTTGTGTTGAACATTTGTGTCCCATACTGTCTCTGATGCTTATTTATTGTACATGTGTTGGACAAAAATCGTGATCATGCATAATACCTAAAAAAAAAAAATAATAACAAAAAAAAATAACAAAAAAAAAAATTTAAAAAAACATTTAGGCCCATCCTTCTAGCTGGTGCAAAATAACAAGCATATCGCGAGCTGCTTTCCTGTTTGTGGGTGTTTGTGGTAGTTCCTTAGTAGGTGTTTAAGAAGAAAAAAAAAATCCCATTGTCCTAAAAAAAAGGAGACAAAAGCTATCTCTCAGAGCTGCTGCTTCAGTCTAACGCCGACCTTTTCTGAGAACTAGCATGTTACACGGAATGCTAACATTAATGTTTTGTACATGAGACGTACATAATTGTATTTGCACTGTCACAACGTTCCCTTCAGCATGCTTCATTTTTGCAAAGTTTCTCAGTAGAGAGCCTCACGTCACTGACTCCGCAGTGCTTCTTTTTACGTATCTGTGACCTTTTATTTTCTTTAAGGGGAAAAAAAAAGGGAAAAATAGTATCCAGTCCTGCTTTGGTTAGAAATATTTTCTTTGTCCTAAAAGCGATGGCGAAAACGTCGTTCTTTTGCTTTGAATAGTTACAGTGCATGCACATTTCTGAATGTTAAAGTATATGTTCCTTCTTTTTCGTTTTCTTTTTATACAAAAAGGGAGAAAAATCGTTTAAAAAAAAGAAAAGAAAAAAAAAAAAACATATGCTATGAATCTAACTTTCCAAATGCAGAGGTGTAAACAGACAGCTTTAACACTGCAAAGCACCAGGATACACAGTATTACAAAAAGAATTAACATGGAAGACAGCCAAAGACATGACACGAAGGACCAAATCCTGATTTTATCTTATATTTAAATGTAACAAAAACAAACAAACAAACAAACAAAAAAAAAACATTAAGCGCACCATCGATTCTTTTTTTTGTTTGGAGAATTCATCAGGGAAACCATTTTCGGTTTCCGTTTTGAAACCTTTAACATTTTCCTGTCAAAAGCCAAGACCAGCCCTGCTCAGCCTGAATGGAGGAGAAAGTGAAGCCAAGTCACACATACACGTGCTACGGATCAGATCATGGATGTGACCTAATGAGCAATAACAAACAGAGACTCTGACACGAATGCGTTGTTTTGCATAATTCTAGCTAGTGAGGTTTTCCTTCAGCAGCCCCATGGTTAAAAGTATCACCCAGAATGCACTGCGGTGTTCAGACCAATTCAACTAAAGCAGCGCTTATTCATACGTTCGTTTCTATCCGTGGCACCTACAGTATCGGTCGAGAAGAAACACTAAAGCCATGCAATCCATGATGATCAATTTAAAGAGTGGGAAGATTTCTCTCTTCAAACCCATGGTGCTAAACACCCCACCCCCACCCCCCACTCTCCCTTCAATGTTTCTTAAATCTCTGAGCTGAAACGATCCAAAAAAAAAAAAAAATCTGTTAACAACCAAGCTGTCCTCTTTTTTTTCATCCAATATGTTGTGTGAGATCAGGGCAAACCTGATCAAAACAAAACAAGTACTGTGGAAGTCTTATCAAACATCTTGGAAGCTCCTTTTCTCCTCCTTCTTCTAAAATCTGTTTTTGCTACAAGTTTTTTTTCCTCCGTGGCAGAAAAAAAAATGAAAAAAAGAAAAAACCCCTCACTCTACCTCTGACAGCATGTTACGAGCACCAGTCGCTGAGCAGACACTGGTCGAGTCAAACCAAAATGGGCACGTGAGAACAGGACTAAAAAAAATAAAAAATAAATAAATAATATTAATCCAAAGTTAAAAGCTCATACAGCTGCGAAACCATATCACTACTTGGTAACAATGCAGACCTCATAAAAATAAAAAAGATCTTAACGAATAGAAGAAATATGCTGAAAAAAAAACAAGAAAAAAAAAAACAAAAAAAACAAAAAAAGAATTTTTACGTTTCATTTTTGCTTGTCTCACACACAGATCGCTTCTCTGGTGAAGAATAAAATTAATTGGAAAGTTTCGACTCCATTTGACATTCAGGAAGTGGTCGAGAGAGAAAACACGTGACCGCGCCCCCTTTACACTTTTCCTTCCTCCCTTTTCCTATTTTGCTGTAAGAAGCTCTAGGCCACTTGTCAGTGTCGTCTAGGGTCATGTTCTAAACACGAGGTGTGCTTGAATTAAAGAAGGCTGGTCGTTTTCTTTTTTGTTTTTGTTTTTTGTTTTGTTTTTTGGACGGTATATAGAAAGGGAGATGTACATGCGTCGCATTATTCAGTTTGTAAGTGAATAAACGTGGAGCCTGACCGAACCCATGAGTCAGGTGGGGAAAGGAAAAGGGGTGGGTTTGGAAAGAAATGAAAACTTTTTATTGTGAAGAAAAGCTCAAATAAACGAAGATTATTGTGCAATACTTAATTAAAACATGAACCACAGGTTAGCGGTAACTGACACTGGGGGTGTTGTGGAGCTTTGGAGTCGACTCGGTCAGAACTGTGGCTTCTTGTTTTGTTTTATTTTTTTCTTCTATTTCTTTTTATTATTATTATTATTATTATTATTATTATTATTATTATTATTATTATTATATTTTTGGGGGCTATAATCAATGGTCTGTCAGTCTGTGAATCTTTGCAGTATGATTCTGGTATTGTCGTACTCTTTACTGTGTAATAAATATGTTAATACCTGAACTCCAGGATGTTTGTCTCACTAATCTACTGCTAAACGTGGAACATTTGCACAGTCGATGCTATTAGGGTTTGTGTATGTAGCACACAATTAAACAGCTGTTTATCTTAGGTTTTTTGGGGTGACACTAAAATAGGACATAAATTACGTTGTCATAATTAATAAACGTATTTATTTATTATTTTATTCATTTATTTAAATAAGCAAGTGTGTTTTTTTTGTTTTTTTTTGTTTTTTTTTTGTTTTTTTTACCATTTTCTGGACGGCCCATATGAAATAATCAAATCCTGAATTGTCAACCTTTTCTCATTTCCCATGATCCATGATTCCGAACAGTAAAATCAGAAATCTGATACAAAAACCTACTGTAACATCTACTCAAACGTCACTTTACATCACTATAATGAATAACGTATCGAAAGATCCGTTCCATTATATTACGATTTGTTTCACACCCGATTTATTGACCTGCTCAGTCTTCTCTAAAGCTGTCACTCGTTCGTCCATTCCTCCGAGTCGAAACAGACGAACTGTCAAAACCTACACCTAAAATTCAGTATACGGTTTCAAATAATAGCCATAAATCAATGGGAAAAAATATGATTCAATTTATTTATTTATTTATTTATTTTTAGCCATGAATAAGTCCTGAATAGGTCCATTCAGAAAACAAGTCTTTCATTTTTCTCCCGAATTCAAATTCATTTATTGGTATATCAATTTTTACAATTGACATTGTCTCTAAGCAGCTTTACAGAACATAAACATGGAACAAAAGGTTATAATAAAGAATAATATAAAGATTAATAGAATACAATTCATATTATATTAGATATATTTAAATGTTTTTGTATCCATCCCCAATGAGCAAGTCTGAAGTGACTTGAGGTGAGAAAAAACGACGGAGGAAACGTTGAGAGGAACCAGACTCAATGGGGAACCTCATCCTCATTCGGGTGACACTGGAGGGTGTGATTATGAATATACAGTCTGACAAATGTTGTATTGATGAGGAGGTTATTGTCCACATGGAGTTGGTGTCTCCTCTTTAGTATAGCAGAGTCCAACTGGAACAGGTAGATTTCTAGATCCCTCAGGATCTCAGTGTCCCTCAGGATCAACGTCATCTCAGTGGAGGTACAAAATCTTCATGGCATCTTCATTTCTGAGCGGTTATGGACTGATGAGATGATACATAGCTTGTGGGCTTGAATTATGTTCTCAATTCATAAAAGGTACAAACAGTATCGACATTGTGCAACAAAAAGTGCATCACTGATTGATTGGGAAGTTTTAATCCTGATGGTACTGAAGCCATCAGGTGCTGGGTGAAAAATTGGCATCTTGCCATATTCTTTGTCACCTGTCAATCACAGTGACACGAGCCAAAGGTTTCGCCGTGAGCTAAATCCTGGACTCCAGTGTGTGTTACACTGCCCTCTGACAGCATGAGATGATCCGCTAGTTTCACGTATCTCAGAGTAAGCACTTTGTCTTTACCTTGAACTTGTTCAGTAGTCGATTTATCATAGGGGAGGACTGGGATTTGACCCTCTCTAGGTTACCACCTTATGGAGAAAAAATAAGTCAGTCAGCCTAAAGATTTGATTTCCTCACACAGTGACTGTCATGCTTTGAACAAGTTCATGGACGTGCCTTGGAGAAAGAAATAGGCCTAATAAGATCAGATATTGGCTGTAAAATGGTCCTGTGCCAATCTTTAAAATTATTTTCTCTTTTTTTAACATTAAGGGATTATTAGATTAGAAAGTGCTATAACTTGTATTTCAGACCAGAGTAACCTGGAGTTTTCAGATCATGAGAATACACAGAGTTGAATGCAAGTGTTAGTTAGTATTACATTTATTCACTTGAATAAACAATAATCCAAATCGAGAGGCAGAATTGTAATCGAAAATGAAACGGTCAAGAGACGGACAAACAACAATCTGAGTGCAAAGACAAATATCAGCAAACTGGGACTAGCAAAGAAAAAGAGATACACATCGACTAAACAAAGACGGTAATGTGGTGACGACGTACAGAGCAAATAATTCACAGTTTTTGTGTGTACTGAAAGTTCTTTTTGCGAGTGTGTGTGTGTGTGTGTGGTTGGTTGGTGTGTGTAAGAAATGTGTGACATCAGAAATATATAGAGTTTTCCCAGTGTAACACACACACACACACACACACACACACACACACACACACACACACACACACACACACACACACACACACACACAGGTGTTTTACTCTTACTTTCACTAAGACAATAATCCAGTACACACACACACACACACACACACACACACACACACACACACACACACACACACACACACACACACACACACACAGGTGTTTTACTCTCTCTTTCTCTAAGACAATAAAACTTACACTACACTCACACACACACACACACACACACACACACACACACACACACACACACACACACACACACACACACACAGGTGTTTTACTCTCACTTTCACTAAGACAATAATCCTTACAGTACACACACACACACACACACACACACACACACACACACACACACACACACACACACACACACACACACACACACACACACACACACACACACACACACACACACACACACACACACACACACACACACAGGTGTTTTACTCTCACTTTCACTAAGACAATAATCCTTACAGTACACACACACACACACACACACACACACACACACACACACACACACACACACACACACAGGTGTTGTACTCTCACTTTCACTAAGACAATAATCCTTACAGTACACACACACACACACACACACACACACACACACACACACATTTTTTTTTCTCTCTCTTTCTCTAACACAATAATACTTAAATTACACACACACACACACACACACACACACACACACACACACACACACACACACACAGGTGTTTTACTCTCACTTTCACTAAGACAATAATCCTTACAGTACACACACACACACACACACACACACACACACACACACACACACACACACAGGTGTTGTACTCTCACTTTCACTAAGACAATAATCCTTACAGTACACACACACACACACACACACACACACACACACACACACAGGTGTTGTACTCTCACTTTCACTAAGACAATAATCCTTAAAGTACACACACACACACACACACACACACACACACACACACACACACACACACACACAGTGTAACATCATTGTTAATTCAGTTTGGCATCTGAACAAATGAAGACATCGTGCCAATTGTTCATTAAATGACAAAACAGCTGCGGCGTTAAATCGCCTTCTCATTTGTGGCTCATTCTTTAAATGTATTGTATTTAGCCTTCAACCTCATGATTTTGTCTTCCTCCCATAATAGCCTGGGGTAATTAAGTTGCACTTCCCTCACTAAGATGAGACTATTAAGGTGGAAGGTCTGCATTTCCAAAGCATCACTTCAGTCTACGTTTCCCAGCTTCATATTCTACCTAATGTGAGATACGCTAATACGTCCTGCCAAAGTCTGTCGCATTGACAAGGCGTTTAACATCGCAATTAGAGCAAGCCTGACGGAGGGCTTTGTAAACCCGCATTTAGCCGCAGTCTGGACACCGTCGCAATTAACACCCATATTTCATAATCACTCGACCTTGCAATGCTTTAGGGTCTATCCAGGAAAGAAATGACTTTATTATGAACCACGTCCACTTTTTTATCTTCCACTTAGCATGTAATAAAACTTAGGATGAGTTAGAACGACGAGATAAAGCCACCGTTCAAGATTGGTTTACTCAAGGCCTTTCCTTTTTTTTTTTTTTTTTTTTTTTTAATCAAACTGCCAGAATAGACAAGGCCTGAAATGAGCACTAGTCTGGAGAACTGTTCTAGGCTGATAACAATACAAATGGATTTTCTTGAATGGAGAAAAACAGCTGTCTCCATTATTCAAATGCTTCACCTTTTTCTCTGCTCCATTAATTGGGTCTTTGATCACAGGCAGAGGTGCAGAGTGCCTGATAAGAAACAAGTTCCTAGTGAAGCAGCCCTGAGGACTGAGCTACGGCTGAGCTAGATGAGATAAAGCTCTAATGCCTGCGTGTGAGAGAGCGATAGAATGCCGGCGGACGGAGAAGAGCGATGCTGGTGACGTGACGAGAGCTAATGCGGTATATAAATTCAGCTCCAAAGGATAGAACATCGGATTAAACGTCATAAAGTGTTCACCTCACACCGGTTTATATTTCGGTCCCTTTTAAATCAAGCTACATGACGGAATGGAACTACAAACTGGATATGTGCTAGAACATTACTGATGGGGAGAAGGGGCGGAGGAAAAGCATTTTCCCATTTGGAGTTAAGTGAGGGCACATTTTCGGATGTTGTGTTCAAGTGATGCTGGATCTTTTTATAGCTCTCCATCACCTCATTCAGGTACCTTAAGATCAACAGTAATAGCAGGCAGCAAGACAGGGTGAAGTGGGAAAACAAACGTTTAATAAAAAAGAAAAAAGAAAAGAAAAAAGCTCCACCGATGCTCAGCTACAATGAGGGATGCAAAGTCTTAATGTTAAATTGCAAGGTTATGTTTTTTTTTTGACCTCCTCCATCATTACTGCCCCAGCCTTGGGAAATCATTTAATAGCATTCAGCCCAAATGACATTATTAACCCAGTACATCTCCTCACAGACCCTGAATGGTACATGCAATAAGCTCTCCATCAACACAGCTGCTCGAGAGAGAGAGAGAGAGAGAGAGAGAGAGAGAGAGAGAGAGAGAGACTGGACAAAAGCATTGTGTAAATGTCAGCTAACGGCCTTGCTCAGTCCTGTAGCTGAACAGGCCAAGAAAGCAAGAGTATCTCTTTATCTCTAGTGGCCAGCACAGCTCATGCCTAGATTTATACAGAGAAAAAGAATGACTCAACTCTCATCCTTCTGTCCTTTGGGTATATTGCGGTACTGCGGCAATGTGGACTTCGCTAAAGGTTGTTTCGTGGCAAGAACAACTGTCCTCATTTCAGTGAGATGCATGAGCACGTATACAAGTGAAGCAGAATAGAAAGAAAATCACAACGATGTCGGATTCTCGGTTCTGATTGGTCAGAAAGCAAATTACAAAATAAATGTGTTTGTTTTAATCCCTGAACAACTTAGATAAGATTTATGATTAATGTTCGACTTAAAATGGGCTTTGCCGTTGCTCGTACGATGAAAATCTTTTGTAAATTATGTTATACCAGTTTGTTTTAAATGTTATAAGTCAAAGCAGTTGAAACATCTTTACTGAACATCTTTCGGTCTATAGCACGAGTTCAGAAGCCTAGAAATAAAAAAAACCTGAATGACTAAAAATCCTTCACATACGCTATGAAAATGTTCCTCTCTTCCTGTAAAGTTGCTACTCTCAGGATCTGCATTAGCTGCACTTAGGGGAAATGTTGTTCTCTTCCAATCTGGTTTGGGATCATTTCAGTTCTCCCCAAATCTCAGGTGTGGGCCAACAG
Organism: Tachysurus fulvidraco; assembly: GCF_022655615.1. Classification (NCBI taxonomy): domain Eukaryota; kingdom Metazoa; phylum Chordata; class Actinopteri; order Siluriformes; family Bagridae; genus Tachysurus; species Tachysurus fulvidraco. The sequence continues at coordinate 8,723,932 of NC_062524.1, read as the reverse complement.
TGTCAGTGCGCACACGGCTCAGGGTTCACGCTGCTGAGATGATTGATGGCTGTTGAGAGGCGAGTGAGGAGCGGACCGCATGGCACCCACTGTGTGTTTAAGGCATGATTGATGCTTCGCAGGGATCTCCCCTCTTCACAGCTCCAGCTTGTGCCTTGCTCACACAGGCCCTGCACTTGCTGACTCAAATGTAAAGTTTGTGTTTACAAGAGTGTGTGTCATGCATGAGGAAACTTTAACGTGCTGGGAGACGCTGTGACTTTCAGGCATCATTGTGTTCATCGTAGCTGGAATAACCAGGAATAACCGAACTATTTACTGTGTATAAAAGCCGAATTTCAACTTCATAATCGTTCGAAAGAAACACACCGATGTTGAACCTGCTTTCAAATGTTAAGCAATAGGTAAAACAATCATGAGCACTCTTCAGAGTCTAAGACTTCAGAGTACTGATCTTAGAGAACTGCTGCACATTTCTGCTGCACATATTAGCTGTCAGATGGAGAACGTAAATGTTTGAAAATATTTTTCTATTTTTTTTATCTTTTTTAATCTTGCAGTAAACTTGGGGGGATAATAATGAGCATTAGATAATAATAATAATAATAATAATAATAATAATAATAATAATAATAATAATAATCAACCAGGGTTGATTATTATTATTATTATTATTATTATTATTATTATTATTATTATTATTATTATTATTATTGTAGTATATTATCCTGTAATCTTCTAATTCTGTAACCAAGCATTCATGGTTACATTTATCGCATATAATATAATCTTTGAGCTCAAGCTAACATTTTTTATCCATCTTTACCAAGGCTGCCATGGTTACCATGAAATCGTACTTGAGATTCTATGTAACACCTTTAACTCATTCCCTTGGCTGAGAAAAAATCATCTCTCAAGTCTGAGACTTTTTTTTTTGCATTCGAGCCCTGGCCTATATCTTTTTTGTTTTGTGAGACCCAGCGGCGCAGTTGTTTATGTAGCTGCAATGTCACAAGAAGAATTAAATTATAATACATATTGTGACCTGTTTGCTCAAGGGAAGCTTATGGCTTCAAACCATAAAGAACTAACGAAATAAATAAATAAATAAAAGCATGATTCACTGACAGGAACTACAAAAATCCTACATCACAGAAATATCTCTACATTAACTTCATTCAACATGATGCATTGTTTTTAAAATTCTGAAGTAAAGAGACACTCTATTTGAACAACGACCTGAACCTGAATTGTGATATTACTCTTATGTGTTAAGGTTGAGCACTGTTTTATTAACGCTAGTCAGCTCCTCATCTATTACATTCCCATCACTCGAGTGTGCAGAAGCATGACAATTTACTCAGAAGGTGGAGGATGAGAGAAATTTCATATGAAACGGCTGGCGATGCATCTCATGCCATCAAATAAATGACCCAGGAGGGGTCATAAATCAGCGGGGCTCAGCCATACACATCTCTGGAGCTGAGAAGAAAAAGAGAAGGAGGAAGTGAATAAGTGAAGCTGACGGCCAGAGGACTGACAGGACACACCTGAGCACCTGCGTATGATTAATATCAGCATCGAGACGTGCCGGTGTTAAGTACTTGGAGTTCCTGCTCAATTTATAGCTCCTATCGTAAGCTTCTCTTCCTCCTCCTCCTCCTCCCCATTCCCTGTCATCCCCCTACCATGGTCTTTCCCAGCTGTTCTACATCTGGATGAAGGCCCAGGAGGGAAGAAGCGCTATCCATCTCTCCTAGGACAATGGTGGAGAAGCGATGCACCCAGCAGGTGCTCTCTGAAGGTAAGAGCGTTCTAAATCTAAAATTAAACAAAAACCTTTCTTAACTTCTGTGTTACAGAATCACGCACCAACGTAGGACACAAAGCGATGTCAATGTCTGTATCAAGATATCTGTATCTGTATTCAAATTTATACCTGGAATGGGTGTGATCTGAGCCAGAAGGAGTATTTTAAACATATTTTAAAATTGTTTTTTAAATTGTCCTGACCAAGCAGTTACTAAGAATGAATGAATGAATGACTTTAAATTTATCATGTTCACCATTGCAATATAAAATCAATATTTTTTCACAATACACTTTTCTGAGATATCATGTTTTTTTTTAACATTTTTAACTACAAATTTTGCTATTTCTTCTTATTACAATTTAAAATAGTCATTTTTTTCTGTTTTTAAATTTCATTTTGTCCCTGATCTTTCATTTGTCCCTGAACTGTAAAATTTGAATTTTATTATGCAGTAAATAAAAGTTTTAATCATTAGTTTTTAATGCTGCATTATTGTTTTTCTGTCTGTATATTATGTCTGTATGGTATATTATTTCTGTCTGTATATATATATATATATATATATATATATATATATATATATATATATATATATATATAATAATATATATAATCATATTGCCCATTAAAGTTCTTGTTAATAAAAGCTAAATGCAAAGCTTTATATTCCCTCGCATGTTGAAAAATTGAACCAACCAACCAAATAACCTCTGGTACATATCTGTATTAAAAAATACACTAAATATCTGTTCATTCTGTATAACGTATTTATATATGGTTCCATCCCTAATCCATATAATAGTGCTTTCATGCCGTCACTCACCATGACTTTATTGAGTGTGCTATACTTATTTGGATTTCATGGGGTGAATAAATTGCTTTTATTAGTCACACATGAGATATCAGATCTAATAAAAAATAATCCCACCTGAAATGTGAAGCTATAGAGAACATGCCCTGAAATGCAAACTCGTCAGCCTTTTTCTTTCTTTCTTTCTTTCTTACTTACTTTCTTTCTTTTTTTTTTTTTTAAACGTTGGGATTTAAAATATGATCCTTTCGTTTTAGGAGGACTATATTCAAGTCTACCAGATGCTTCAGATTCACACTGAAATATGGATCTGAGCTCAGGGATCTGAGCTCCCAAAGCACATTAAAAAAAACCTGTAGGTTCGCTGGAATAAGATGAGCAAGTCTTGGTTAACATGCTATCTGCCTATTCACACCCAAATCCCAAAAGGACTCACTACCTGCAAACCATCTAACACTGTCTTCACACTTCTGATACACCACAGTGCTCTTATAGCTTCAATCTTACAGTGCTGCATGGATTATATTGACCTCCGGCATTTTTAACATGGAATATGTAGGGTTTGTTTGTCACCTGCTGATTAAACTGATTCAGCAGCTGACATGAAAATCTGCTCAGGTTTAGACCCTGAAGATGTTCAAGAAAGAAATTAAAACTAGATCGTTTTTATTCAAATCCTAATTTGATTTAAAAACTAGTTTGACTGCTGATTCCTCTCATTTCATCTCATCTCATCACTAACCATGCCTCACATATTTGAAATCAATGTTGGTCTGAACTGCTTTTGCAGTTGGATTTAAAGGGAAGTACTTGCTTGCTTGTCTGGGCTGAGTGTTAAGTCCTATAAGAACTGAATATGGTAGATATGATGCTCTTGCTAAAAATGGTATTTAGTCATGACATCTATTATTTTAAAAACGTACATTTGTACTTTTTTGCATAGACGTCAACACGTCAACAAGCAGCAATATCTGCAGTGGGCTGAGCACACATCCCTGAGGAGCTCCAGTGCTCAGCCCATTGCCATTCATTTTGCTGTCTCATAACTGTGCAGCAATGCACAGCTTGAACCATATCATCAAATGGTGGTGCTGGACTGTGTTGGGTCTCATTAGCAAGAACGACAAGTCAGCATACAAAGAGAAGACGCAACTGCTAACAACCTATTAATAAAACTAAAGAGATGGTTGTTGACTTCGGGAGAGCTTACTGTATAGCAACCACTCTCCGGTTAACATTGATGGAGAGATCTGTAGAGATCGTCTGCAGATATCATCTGTAGAGATCGTCTGTAGATATCGTCTGTAGAAATCGTCAGGAGCACCAAATTCCTTGGTGTTCATCTGGCAGAGAACCTCTCCTGGTCACTCAACACCAGCTCCATCACCAAGCAAGCCTGGCAGCATCTCTACTTCTTACAAAAGCTGAGGAAAGGCACATCTCCCTTCCCCCATCCTGACTATGTTTTACAGAAGAATCATTGAGAGCATCCTGAGCAGCTGCATCACTGTCTGGTTTGGGAATTGCACCATCTTGGATAGCATATAGTGAGGACAGCTGAGAAGATCATTGGAGTCTTTCTCCCCTCTATCACGGACATTCATCCTACCCGCCACATCCGCAAGGCCAACAGCATTGTAGATGACCCACATACCCCTCACACACACTCTTCACCCTCCTGCCATGTGGAAAAAGGTACCAAAGCAATCGGTCCCTCACGACCAGACTGTGCAACAGTTTCTTTCCACAAGCCATCAGATTCCTAAATAACTAAACTGCACACACACACTCAACTGTATGGACTGCACTGACCTACGCCAAATACACACTCTTCCAATATACATCCATGTCAACAGCACCACCCATAACAAACTGTTTACATGCTGTTTAGCACACAGTTTTTGCTCTTTGCACATGCTGTTTTGCACAATTAATTACAATACCTCATATAACTGCTGCTATTACATTAAATGTTTATTCCAGTATTTTTGCACATGTACTATAGAATATACATTATGTACCCTGGTCGACACTGCTTTTGTATATTGACTTTTGTGTGATGACTTGTAATGTTTGTTTGCATTTTATGTGGCTAGGACCAACTTATTAAGTCCTTAGCTCTGTGTTGTTCTATGTCTTTGTTTTATGTAGCACCATGGTCCTGGAGAGAAACGTTGTCTCAGTTCACTACGTACTGCATCGGATATATATGGTTGAGATGACAATAAAAGCTTTTTGACTTAACTTGACTTGAGTTTGTGTGAGATTGTGTCTCATGATGCGTTGGCACCTTGTCCAGGGTGTCCCCAACCTTGTGCCGCAAGAGCCCTAGGATGGACTTCAGGCTCCCCACAGCCCTGTGTAAGTGCTAATAAGTGCTACAGAAAATGGACTGATGGACATTCCACATGCTGTGCAAGAGCATTATGGGCATTTTAAGGACTAATATCAAACCAACTTGATTATGTCCATTTCACTTGTCAATATATGACATTATGTGTGAGGAAATCATCCGTACTGAGCAAAACTTTAGACATCTTTTTGCAGAGTGGTTTTACATGATTAATTAAGTATATTTCTTAAATTTGAGGTATCAAAATATATCATAGGCTGAAAACTCCAATTTAGGCTGTTGTCGTCTGATGGGGTTTTCCAGGTTACTACAAAAATGACATAAACACCACAGCACATGTAGCTTTGAAAGCATAGCATTATTAAAAATGTTTCAGACCCATGTCCAATTGTGTAGTTAAAATCACCTACAAAGGACACTTTATAGAGAGATACACAGGTAGAAAAACTTAGCTAGTCAACCTTTAGCTAGGTCTTGGTCTTAAATAAAAGTCTTTATTGAAAAATTCAAGTCACTCATTTCCTCATTCAGGATAAAACAGGCCTTTGTAATGTCTGTTAAATTTACTGCTTAGAGCACAACGCTGAAGAAATGTTCTAGACTGTTGCACAATGTATACAATCATAGCATTGTGTGCTGTCTTTGTTTTATGTAGCACCATGTTCCTGGAGAAACGTTGTCTCAATTCACTGTGTACTGCAACAGCTATACTGTATATGGTTGAAATGACAATAAAAGTTTCTTGACTTGACTTGGAAGAGACAGCACAACATGCTAACACGCACACCAAAAAAAAGATCAGATTTTATTGCAGCAAAGAAATTTTTTGTCTTTACTTCCTTTCTCCCAGGAATTGCCATTATCTCCTTGTTCAAACTCCTAACACAGTCTAGGGAAAAAATCTGCAGCCACCGACACCAATTATTCTCTTTATCATCTCATTTTGGATTTCCACACTGGACTAAGCAGCCGAATTAGAGGGTGGGTCGAGGTGGTTGACTCAAGCCAGGTGCTCCAATTAGGCTGGATGAGCTCCAGCACAGATAAGCACACTGCCTCCAATCACAGCCGCTGGATATGTTTCCCATCGACACACCTGCTGGAGTGGACTCACATCCCCATATGGTGCCCAATGATCTAAGCACATTCAATACACACTTGAGAGTCAATAATTAAGAAATAGCAAAACATTGAAAAAAAATGGGAAAATTGCAAGCAAACAAAATAAACAACAAAAACAACTAAAAGAAAATAGCTTGTTTGTAAGAAGGATATTTTTTGCACAGCATAACATTAAAAATCGGTGCATTCCTTTCCATCTGCATATACAGTAAATTGTAAGCTGTGAAAGCTATTAGGCCCAAGCAGCTGAGTTGGTGTTATTAATAAGGACATTCTCACACATACTTCTGTAATTATTCAATGAAATATTAATATTAATTTCTTCCATGTGAACTCTTAGCTGTCCAAGTTTTGTTCAGTCTTTGTAGCATCAGATTTCTGTTCCTGGCTGAGGGGAGAGGAACATGATGTGATCTGTTGTTGTTGTTGTAGCTCATCCGCCTCAAGTTCTAACATGATGAGCGTTCTGAAATGCTTTTCTGCTTACCACAGTTGTAATGAGTGAGTGAATTTATATGAGTTACCATAGCCTTCCTGTCAGCTCGAATCAATCAATCAATCAATCAATCAATCAATCAATCAAAATTTATTTGTATAGCACTTTCAACACCATAACAATGGACCAACGTGCTTTACATGGTAAAAATCATTATATAAGTCATAAAAGTATAATCGTAAAACATATCAAGCAAACAATAAAATAAAAGTACAAAAAATACCATACACAGTAATTCAGGAAAACGTACCAATCATACAGCAAAAGCGTTAGAAAAAGGAAAGTGTTCAATTGTCCTTTAAACCTACCCAAAGAGGGAGCCGATTTCAAAGACAACGGTAGCCCATTCCATAACACAGGAGCTGCCACGGAGAATGCACGATCTCCACTCCTCCTCAACCGTGTTCGCGGAATAGACAACATATGCTCATTTGCTCTCAAAGAGCGAGACGTTTTGTATGGGCTAGACATAGCTTTGATGTAGTCAGGAGCCTGTTGATGTAAGGCCTTATACACAATTATCAGGACCTTATATTCTATCCTATGTAACACCGGAAGCCAGTGTAAAGTAATTAACACAGGTGTTATGTGATCTCTCTTCTTAGTGCCAGCAGCAGTTCGAAGACGAACTATGAGAGATGCGTTCAAACCCAGGTATAGGGCATTACAATAGTCCAACCTCGTAGAAACAAAAGCATGACTTCTTCGCTGAACTTTCTCATCAGCAATGCATATCCCTTGCAGAGCTGTCGCTCACTGGATCTTTTTTTTTTTTTTGCACCATTCTAAACACCGTTGTGTGAGAAAATGTCAGGAGATCAGCAGTTTCTAAAATATTCAAACCAGCCGATATGTCATCAGAGTCACTAAGATTGATCTTAGATGTTTGATGTGAACGTTAACTTGATCTGTACCTGCATGTGTACATATACATCAGGGTTTCATCCCACAGAGAAATTGTCTTATCGGACATTTTCCGATATTCGTGTGAATAAAAACTAACCGTTTTTTTTTCCTTTAAATTTTTATGAATATATTTCCTCTATATTTCTACAGGAAGTAGAAATACTTAGGAAATACTACAAGTTCTTAAATCCCTGAGTGTCTACTTTCACACGAGTCGCCTGGCTTGAGTTGTGAGTTAAATGAATAAATTAACAAACAATCTTAAACTACACGTCTGTGAACATTTCTCCATTACATGTTAGAAATGACCTAACTTAATTAATCATGTAAAACCACTCTGCATAAAGATGTCTAAAGTTTTGCTAGCTACGTATGATTTCCTCACACGTAATATCATATTTTGACAAGTGAAATGGACATAATCAAGTTGGTTTGATATTAGTCCTTAAAATGCCCATAATGCTCTTGCACATTTACACTAGTTTATATTAGTTCATACACAGCTCTTCTGTAATATGTCTAAAAAAAATATCATGAAAGTGCAAATTACACCATTACAACATTAACCATATATTTCTTACAGGAAATACAGTTTCTACAGTAGTAATTGGAATGTAAATGGCTAAAACTGTTGGAAATCCTTAAGAAAAGACAAGATATTTTGCTTTAAAGTACACAGAGGCTTGTGGATTGTCTCAGGGCCGACATGAAATATCCATAACAGGAAAAAAAAGCTCATGGACTTTGAAGTGAAGCCATCCCATTATTCTCATTACAGGAGTGCATGGAGCACACACACACACACACACACACACACACACACACACACACACACACACACACACACACACACACACACACACACACACACACACACACACACACACACACACACACACACACACACACACACACACACACACACACACACACACAGACCTGGAATGCATTTTGGCAGTTTTGGGTCATCCCTCATTTTGTAAAAAAAAAAAAAAAAAAAAAATCCATGTTGTTAGGAGCAAGAAAATACAGAAGAAGCAGAAACTTCAAAGAACGTACAAGCTTTAATCTTGCGGAGCACTCGGAAAGTTTCCAGGGAGTGTGAAAATTACCAGGGAGTGTGTACAGGGTTTTTTTTTTTCTTTGTTTCCGTTTCTTTTCTTTTCTTTTTCAAGACTTTACCTTTCAAACTTGCAGAGAGTTGGATTGGAAGTTTTTTATTTTGTAGCAGACCAAAAAAAAAAAAAAAAAAAAAAAACAGACAATGAAATCTCTGATGCACTTTGAAAAGGAAGTTAATACATAACTAGCAAATTATAGAAAATTACCAGTTAGAGAATAATTTTTTTTTTTTTTTTTTTTTTTGTATTATTTGCCACAAGATGTGTGGTAGGTGGTGAGACAATTTTGCAGGTACATTTTCTCTTTGTTAACCCGCATGTCATTTTCTTTTAGACGAAGTGTTCTTTCTCAGAAGAACAATAAATAATAAAAAAAAGAGGCCTTCATAGAGAGAAACAGAATAAAGAACAGAGAATAGAGATGGAGATAAATGGAATCTTTCCATGTTTATTGCTAGTATATTATCTTTGATAGGGTCACGTGATCTGTAGGGAGCATGCTCAGTGAGGAAAGCAGCTGGCACCATCACAGTCCAGGTAACGGCATCTGGACCTGCGATTTTTTCTGGAACATGCAGTGCCTGTGGCATTCTGCCTCGACTGGCCCAACATCTGGCGCATACAGAGGGGGATGAAGAACGTCCTTGAGGAATGTGTCCATTATTGTTGTTAATCTCTTTTTCATCCTCTTTCTGTCCACCAAAGCATCACTCATCACCTTATTACACATACGAGTGGCTACATACATCTGTATCTGTTTTCGGATTTGAATTGTAGGTTTAAAGTTAGAATTATTATTATTCATTCATTCATTCATTCATTCATTCATTTTCTACCTCTTATCCGAACTACCTCGGGTCACGGGGAGCCTGTGCCTATCTCAGGCGTCATCGGGCATCAAGGCAGGATACACCCTGGATGGAGTGCCAACCAAGGCAGGATACACCCTGGATGGGCACACACACACACACACACACACACACACACACACACACTCTCATTCACTCACGCAATCACACACTGCGGACAATTCTCCAGAGATGCCAATCAACCTACCATGCATGTCTTTGGACCTGGGGAGGAAACCGGAGTACCCGGAGGAAACCCCCGAGGCACGGGGAGAACATGCAAACTCCACACACACAAGGCGGAGGCGGGAATCGAACCCCCAACCCTGGAGGTGTGAGGCGAACACTCTGTTGAAAATTTCTGGCAAGGTTACAATTTCATGTGATCGAGTAAGCAAGCTAACAACAATAGCTGTCTAAAAAAAATTTCTAACAGATTTAGTTCAGTCTTTTGTTACCTTTGTTAGGACACGCTTCTACACACTTCATACTTTATTTATAAATCCCTTAGGGTTGTCATTTATATACAACAAAGCATTTCTTTTTTTTTTAATTAATAAAATATATTTGAACACCCAAGTAGAGATGTGATTTTGTTTGATCAGATATCTTCTCTGAATTTTGGGGCAGTTTGTATAGAAATTCGGTAAAGACTTTTCAGGATATAAAATAATAAGAGAGTTTTGACCTGGAATGGTTAGAAATACAGAAGAATTCTTGTAAACCTGAAATCAACTGTACAGGAAAAAGTCACTTTTTTTCTTGGATTCCCTCATAAATATTATGCATTCAAATGTTATTAAGAAGGAAATTCAAGACTTAAAAGCTTTGTGGTTCGAAGCTTTGAGCAGCACTTAAGAAAACAGTGCAGGCAAAATATTTCCTTTCATGTCTGATTTTAATCCCATTCACTCGAGCTGTAACGAATGTCAAATACGCTCTCTTTTTCGTCCACATTATCCATGGTAGGTCTGACTTTTATCCTCAGCTATTCCGCTTTGTATAGCTAAAGGCATTTGAGTCATTGTTCGTGACTTTGGAGCCCGTCTGAGGTCGATGTACAGAGACACAGTGCCTTCTAGAGGCGAAAGAAGAAGCAGTCAGAAAGGCAGAGGGAATTGATTGTGCAGCCATCATGCTGACAATGCCATAGTGCGGTGGCAGTGGCTCGACGGGAGATACTTCATTCAGCATAAGATGCAAGACAATAGATTGGCCTGATTGGAGAGTGCTCGTCTCACTTCAACAGGGCTTCTCTGTGTGACACCGAGTGGCTGTTTTTCTCCCTCTTAGACACACAGTCTTTAATCCAGCAATCAATGATACTCATTTTAATATACCCACTCCACATGGACTCAGAGAGTGCAACTTAGTGGAACCAAAGTCAACTTGAGTTCTAGTGCAGACATTCAAAAACAATCTATTTCAGTTTGTCTGAGAAACACACATAATATGTAAAGAACAAAACAACATAATGTGTAGACTTACTATATAAAAGCATGTTAGTTAGTTAGCATGTTCACCTTGCACCTCCTGGATTTTGAGTGAGTTTGATTAATACCTTTACCTTGTGTGTGTGAGTCTGTGTGCCTGTTCTGACCATGCTTTGAGGGTTTCCTCTGGGTGCTCTGGTTTCCTCCCCTAGACCATAGTGTTGTAGGCTGACAGGGATCTCTAAACTGTCAGTAAATGGGATTGTCGTTGTGTGTGTGTGTGTGTGTGTGTGTGTGTGTGTGTGTGTGTGTGTGTGTGTGTGTGTGTGTGTGTGTGTGTGTGTGTGTGTGTGTGTGTGTGTGTGATTGTGCCCTGCGATGGTTTGGCAGTATCTGTATCATTATTTGTGGAGAAAACATAACACTTGTACTAACTTATAAGAAATTTACAAATTTATATACATTAACTTTTTGAATGTAGTGTTAATTAGCCACACGGACAGATAATTCAATGACCGTCATTGAGAACATTTTCTTTTAAAAAAAAAATCAAATCCAAATCAGAATGAAATTCACAGTTCGACACTGACGCACAGACAACTTTCCAAATGTCCCTGAGCTCGTCCTAATGACTGCTATTAGCAACCATTCACCTACTTTATCATTCGAAGCATGTGAATTATGGATTTGAAACCTCCTCTTTTTCACAACCGTAGTCGCCTTGAGCATGTGAGGCTGATAGGAGCTTAAATAGTCTAACAGACAAGAGGTGTAATGAACAAGCACTCCAATAGATCATCCTGAGAGGAATTGCCAACATCACACTGCCCGTACTGAGCTCTGTAAATTAAAATGCATGCGCAGCTACTTATCATATCATGCTTTCCCATGAGAAAGTGCAGAGACACGGCACCACAGGCTATAATCCTGTTCGGTAATCATATCAGCGCAGACCTCCTAATTAACATATGGCATACATGTTCAAAACGTACCGATGCAGTGCTCTCCATACGTTTTACTGGGCTATAGCTTCTCCTCTGACAGCAAGTCTTCCCTGCCATTAATGTCAATCAAAACAGCTATTCTTTATTCAGTGCAATGTTCTCAGATAGAAGGATCAATAGCAGCTGGTGTCTTTGTAATATCCCTGAAACACTGATGCATGAAAACAAGTGTGTGCTGGGTATGCTTGTGTGAAATGAGCCTAGCAAAACAACGAAGTGAGGCCTGAGCTCTGTATTAACAAAGTGTTCTTTTGCAGAGGAGGTACACACACACACACACACACACACACACACACACACACACACACACACACACACACACACACACACACACACACACACACACACACACACACACACACACACACACACACACACACACACACACACACCAGACAAGGCCTGAGGCAGGTATTCTGCTGCAGGGCCCAACATCTGCTCACTGGAATAATGCATATTTTATACAATACATAGAGTGAGGGAAAAAAGAGAACGAGGGAAGGAGATAGAGAGAGTATGAATATCTGTCTATCTATCTATCTATCTATCTGTCTGTCTGTCTGTCTGTCTGTCTGTCTGTCTGTCTATCATGGTCAGGGTCGAGGTCCATCCAGAACACTGGGCACACAAGAGGAAAACAACCTTGAAAGGAATGCCGGCACAACACAGAGCACCACACACACTCAATCTCTCTCTCTCTCTCTCTCTCTCTCTCTCTCTCTCTCTCTCTCTCTCTCTCTCTCTCTCTCTCTCTCTCTCTCTCTCTCTCTCTCTCTCTCTCTATCTATCTATCTATCTATCTATCTATCTCTATCTCTACAGTATCTCTCCAGAGTATCTTTTAGACTTCAGAGATTTTAGCATAGCAGATCCACATGCTGGATGTTTTTGGACAGTATGGTTGAATTCTTGATGAGGTTAAATGATAAATGAGACAGATTTATATTAATGCACTTGTTCTTGTAAGTTATTGTTTCTATAGCAACAACTTATAGGGCTATAGCTGTGCTGCTTCATGAAAACAATACGCTAGAGATGTACATACTACGCCACCTATTATTTTCCTGTAAAAGCATACCATGTTGTCAGAACCTGGTGCCTCTGTGATGCAGTCAAATGTCCAAAATCGATGGAGGTGGATGCTTTATAAAAAATTTAAAAAGTAGCACTCAGTGGCAGAGCCAGAGGGGTATCCGGGGTGGCACTGAACACCCCTGACATCTGATCGGCCACCCCAGGTATAGCATTGGAAGTTTGATTGCTGATCTCATTTCACCTATCAAAAGAAGTCTTCGTTTGACATATATAGAATATAGAGATATATTCTACCTCTAATGAGCAATTATGGGATTCATCCATGCTCCTTGTTAGTGTCATTTGTGTCATAGTCTTTGGACCCCCTAAAGTTGCCTTGGCCACCCCTGGCCACCCCATGTATAAAACTCTAGTTCCGCCACTGGTAGCACTGCATTACTTATTTCATAAATGCATTTCAGTTCATGTATCTAACATATATACATAAGTATTGCGGTAAAAAAGAATAGATAGAATTCATGGCAATTATTCAATCTATTTTATTTATTTCTATTTCACTATCATCCTAATGGCAAGTGTATGAATGGGTAAAAGTGAAAAAGAAAAATGATCCATGAATATACAGATTTTTAACATTTTAATGAAAAACTGCATTTCTGAAATCCATTTTTGTTTTCAGCATTATATTTTGTTTGAAACATAATTTTTACTTTCTTGAATGTACATGTATTTCCAACACCCAACACCAGACCATATTTGTATCAGTTGTTTTTCAAGTAAGAATGCAAATCACACTTCAGCACAGCGGAGTAAAATTTATATTTTAAGAAAAATGAAAATAAAAGATAAAAAACTATTGCGGTATTTAAAAAATAAATAAATAATCTAATATTTTTCAACAAAATATTCGGACCTAAACACAGCATATCGGTAGCATATAACATTTTTAATCCAGCGAAATTACAAAGAAAAAATGTTACCCAACACATCCTGCCTATTTCTTCCTGCCCGTTTTTCAGATAAAAATGTCTAATCGAGTTTGACTGAAGACTGTATAATTAAGTGACTCAATCCTCCTTTCACACCGGACATTCTCACAGTTGTCATTACTTTCTTTAGTGCACTTTTCCCTGTACTTCAAAACTCATTGAAACAAAATGTCACAATTATGCCCTGTAGCTGAAGCTTTAATTATTCATCAATTAGCGTTTTCCCTTATTCCCTTTTTTTAAAATCTGATTTTTCATTCAGTTTGCAGAGATGTATGGTTCCCCTGCTGTTAACCAGTCCAAAATCATTAGTTTCTGGCTCTTGCAATTAAACCTGCTGCATTATTCATCAGACCCAGCTCCATGGACTGTGCTCAGAGCTCAGAGGGCCTGCATGGGAAATTAACTCGGAGAAATTAAATTCTCTCAGGTTGAACAGATGAACTAAGGGTAGATATGGAGAAAGCTAGGCTACTGAAATGTATAGAATATCTACTGTACTTTTAAATATGCGATTCTGCTCGATTCGTAATTGTAAAATATGTATTTCATCTGAAGGAAATGTGATGAAGTAGAAAGAGAAATATTACTGGGATCAATGATATGCTAAATGGATGGATGAATAGACTCAGTGACTTGTTCCTTAAATAAGGTTTCATGATTAATAGCACTATTGTTGTTAAAGGCGGGGAAAGATTCTAATTAACTGCAATGTATTTTAGTGTCAATGGTACGAAGTCAGTGATGTTCCTCCTAATTAAGCTAATGGATTGGGCTTTCATATCTTTCTGCTCGAAATAAGCCAAATATCTACCCAAGTCCAGAACAGACAGGAACTATAGGTTATTGCCACTAAGTATCTACGAACACAGTTATCACACAGTATATTCATTTTACAAGCAAATAAGAGTAACATTGAATTATATCTTTTTTAGATATAAATAAAGAACAAAACTAATTTAGCTTTAGCTAAATTTTTCACTATTTACCACTATGTGACTTCTCAGTCATCGGACTTAAGGGAATATAAACAAATATGTCCTTGATGGATTGCTGGGCCATGTTTAAGGTTAGAGTCCCACTTGCTGCTTAGAAAATAAACACTGCAAAATAGTGTGCAACTACAATGTGTCAAATTATATATTATTATTCATTCATCTTCAGTAACCACTTGGTCAGGGTCTATGTTGATTTAGACTCACTTCCAGGAACACAGGACACACACACACACACACACACACACACACACACACACACACACACACACACACACACACACACACACACACACACAGAGCAATTATAAACTTTACATTACAATATGTACATAATAATAATAATAATAATAATAATAATAATAATAATAATAATAATAATAATAATAATACAATATAGTTACTTATAATAATAGTAGCTTTATACTAGCTTTTGTCATGTGACAGAATTGAATTAGAACAATACAGTTATTATTATTATTATTATTATTATTATTATTATTATTATTATTATTATTGCTCTGTGTGTGTGTGTGTGTGTGTGTGTGTGTGTGTGTGTGTGTGTGTGTGTGTGTGTGTGTGTGTGTGTGCGTGCGTGCGTGCGTGTGTGTGTGTGTGTGTGTGTGTGTGTGTGTGTGTGTGTGTGTGTGTGTGTTCATAGTTTATACAACATGCTGTATTTCAGTGCATTGTGTACTTTTTGAGTTTTAAATATAAAGACATTCACAGTTTTCCCACAAGGGAATAGATCTTTATGCCCCATGTCCATGTGCAGTAATAAGTCTGAATGGAAGAACTTCATGAACTTCACAGAAAGTTCTTTCACTACAACGTCCTGAGCCAGTGAGTGGTCATACACTGCCATCTGGTGGCTGAATTTATAAAGGAAATTTTATAGAAATGAAAACTGGTCTGCAGGACAGGCTTAGAGGAGACATAGCACTTGAATTGACAAGGACATGAATTAACTGGAATAATAATGAGAAGTATAAGAATTATAAAGCCCCTCCTACAGCTTTATTTTAGCGACGCTGTAGTAAGAGTGGCCGCTCTTGTTGAAGCAGGAAGAGGAACACAGCAGCACTCGAACTGGAATATTCTGGGAGTTTTTTATCCCCATGTCCTAGGTAAAGAAAAGATGTCCAATGACACACGCTGTATAAACTGCCTAACAAGAAATATGTAATATTTTACACTATTAATGTTCCACTAATATCATATACTGTTCCCCATTAGTGTGGGTGCTAGAGCCTAATACACAAACACTTCTGCTGTTGTAGGCAATTCACCTCAAGGTTCAGCCATGTTGTGTGTTCTGAGATGCTTTTCTGCTCACTGCGGTTGGAAAGAGTGATAATTCGAGTTACTGTATTCTTGCTGTTCTCTTCTTGTGATCAAACGAGTCTGGCTATTCTTCTCTGACCTCTCACAAGGTTTTTCTCCCCACAGATTTAACTGGATGATTTTTGTTTTCAGCATCTACTCTGCTTTCAGCGTCTAGAGACTATTACTGTATGTGTCTGAAAATTCCAGGTTATCAGCAGTTTTTGAAATACTCATCTGGCACCAACAAGCACACCACGATCGAGTTATAGAAATAGCGATTTCCTATAGTTTGTTTGATGTGAATGTTAACCGTAGCTCTTAAATCCACCTGCCTATTATTGTGTGAGTAGCCACCAAAACAGCTGTGACCTTTCCCATTTCCTTATTTCCATTTACTTCAACTGTTCGAATGTTCACTTGCTGCCTTTTATATGTCTCCCAATCACTGGTGCTATCGTAACAAGCTATTCAATGTTATTCACTTCACCAGTCAGTGAAATGTTATTGCTGATCAGTGTATAATTTTGTGTATAATATAAAAAGACTCCAATTACGCGTACGACAGGTGTTCCTAATGGATTTGTGGCAAATGGATTTCTTTCTTATATTATACTATGAAATGTTTAATAGTTTACAGTTATTCAGCTTAATAAATAACCTTTTCTCATTCGTGAATCAGGACTGTTAATAGCATATGTGTACCTTGCGTAAGCTGATGAACTGTACACACTCCACCCAGGGGGTCAGAAAGGGTTCAAAGCACACAGCACACCTTCCAAACCGAGACATCATCGCGTGTATATCTGGAAGGAGAAGTGAAGCCCTGGACACCACAGATGACTTATTTAAGTGTTCTTTCAGGATGAATCTGGCAGCAAGTTCCTGTGGAAGTAAACAATGTTATCAGTTGTCAAAGTCCTCACCTGTTCAGTTCCTATTTCTCCTTCTCTCCTGCTTCCATCTGAATTGTGATTATTACCTCCTGTTACTTATTCATTTCATTATCTTTCATTAAAATTCTCATTTGCTTTGATAAAGTTTGGATTAATTCAATCCCAGAGAAAAAGGGAACAGGCCAACAAGATAACATAGAAACTCAATACTACATGTATAGAAATAGTGATTTGTAATTATAAAATTAAAAGCATGACGATGTTTGTGGTTGTACGTATAGCAGAGATGGGAGTAAGTCACACATGTGCAAGTCACAAGTAAGTCTCGAGTCATGAATGTCAAGTCAAAGTCAAGTCGAGTCTTTTTTTAAATATTTGTCAAGCAAGCCTCAAGTCTCAAATTTGTGACTTAAGTCTGACTCGGGTCAAGTCGAATCTCCATCTCTGAGTCATTTAACTCGAGTCCGAGTCAAGTCTCAAGTCATGAATGTCAAATCGAGTCTTTTTTTAATATTTGTCAAGCAAGCCTCAAGTCTCAAATTTGTGACTTAAGTCTGACTCGAGTCAAGTCGAGTCCCCATCTCTGAGTCATTTAACTCGAGTCCGAGTCAAGTCTCAAGTCATGAATGTCAAATCGAGTCTTTTTTTAATATTTGTCAAGCAAGCCTCAAGTCTCAAATTTGTGACTTAAGTCTGACTCGAGTCAAGTCGAGTCCCCATCTCTGAGTCATTTAACTCGAGTCCGAGTCAAGTCTCAAGTCATGAATGTCAAGTCGAGTCTTTTTTAATGTTTGTCAAGCAAAACTCAAGTCTCAAATTTGCGACTTAAGTCTGACTCGAGTCAAGTCATATGACTCGATTCCCCCATCTCTGACGTATAGTAGTATAGTATCGTTGTACATTAGCTCACCTTTAATGGGAGAACTTCCTCCTTTTTAGAAGAAGTGAACAGCTTCAACTGAACAAGATCGTTTCCTTCAAAGTATAATTCTTCCAGCTCAAGAAGGTGGAACTGATTGATATATAAAAAAAAAAAAACTAATAAACAGTACGCTGCTATATTATATGTCAACATTAATCATTTATACTGTAGTGTATAACTGTGGGTTATATAAGACTTAAAACACTACCGTTTCTACTGAGATGCTGTCATGCAAAATGAATCGACTTTGAAACCTTTCAGAATTGAGAATTCTTCAGTGCCTCAGTGAAACTTTCATTCTGTGCAAATGTATTCGCTAAATCATTGCGGTGTTTTAACGCTAATTGTTTCATGCTATATAATCAAAATCCCCATTTTTTTATGGTAAATGTTTGTGAAAATATGTCAAGGACTTACATTGACTGGAAACATAGACAGGTGGTTACCTGCAACATCTAACGTCTTCAGATTTTTCCATCCGTTTATTCCCTTTGGATAAAATTAGAATTGTTCTTATTCATTCCAAGACTCATGAATTAGAGATACATAAAAATAAAACAAAAAAAACTGTTACCTCAGAACCCACCTCTGGTAACAGTTTAAGACTGTTTCTAGCCAAGCTCAGTTTCCTCAGCTGTATTAACTTATACAACTCCTGTGGGATTTCACTCAGCTTGTTCCTGGATAAATTTAGTTCTGTCAACTTACTGACCAGCCCGAACTCAGCAGGAATCTCCTCAAGCTGATTGTCTGCAATACTGAACCTTTCCAAATTCGAGAGGCTGTAAATAAAAGCATCCGAAAGCAATTCGAATGAGAAGCCGCACCTTGGGTCAATATCACACTCGGTATGAAAGCTGGATAGATAATTCACCTCTTTATAGCTGGAGGGATGAGTTTGATTTTGTTGTGGTTCAGGTTGAGAAGGACGAGGTTTGAAAGACTCTCTGAAAAATAAAAAGAAACTTGGATTAAATTAGAAATTTGTATATTACAATACATTGTGTACATTCGGTAATTAACATTACAGTCGTTAGAATTATTATATATAAGCAACCTGGTCTTAATATAATAAGTATGTTATAATGTACTGGGGATACGATGCTTATCAGAAATATTGGCACCCTAAAAATTTATATATAATTTTAAGTGATGTCTCGAGCTCAGGTCATTTATTTATATTTTTAATCATTTTTTTAATTTATTATTTTCATTCATTTATTGGTTTTCGAACCCACGGTTTTAGAAAGAGTGATTAAAATGTGTTTTAGAGAATAACAATAATAACATTTTCAGTATTTCTTTTCTGATTTAAGACTTGAGACTTTTCTACAACTTTGTCCAAGATCTGTTTTGATAGCTTTTAGTCTTCATGACGCTTTCGGAAGTATTTTCTTTAACCGGTTTCTAGAGTTTCAGGTTGTAACTCTACAAAATGTGGAAATGTTCAAAGTAAACACTCGAGTTTATAAATAATTCAGTTTTAATTTCATTCCCTTGTTTTGGCTTTTTAGATATGTTTGTACAGTAGTAACTCACCCAGAACCTCTACATTCAATGTGGAAATCTGATTCCCAAACAAATACAACTTTTTCAAGCTGTGAAGGTTCTTCAGGACCTGCGGCATCTCCTCAAAAGTGTTATTTCCCAGGTTAAGTACAGTCAACTGAAGCAGCAAATACTAAAATAAACAAACATGTATATTTGTTGATTTAGACACAATCCTGTTCACTCACCTGCCACATACACTGCAGCTCCACAGGCAAAGTCCTGAGAAGATTGTTGTTTAAATGGAGCTCCAAAACCTGAGGTAACTTTACACCATCTTTAAAAAGCTCCTTTATGTTCCTCGAGCTCAAATTTAACGATTTTGCCTGA
This sequence comes from Tachysurus fulvidraco, assembly GCF_022655615.1. Lineage (NCBI taxonomy): Eukaryota > Metazoa > Chordata > Actinopteri > Siluriformes > Bagridae > Tachysurus > Tachysurus fulvidraco. The sequence continues at coordinate 8,703,987 of NC_062524.1, read as the reverse complement.
GCTCTAAGTGCTCGAATGACCAAATTATTAGCCATTTGCTAAAAACAAGCTCAAAAATACTTCAACATAACGTTCCCATAGAAACGGTCCCATAGCAACGCACACTATCCCACTAATAAGTATGCGTGTAAGTCTGTAACCGCATCCCCTCCCCTCTAGCGCCATCTAGTGTTGATGAGAAGTATTGAAGCTCTTACTTTACCGTAACACACACACACACACACGCGCGCATTACAGAAATCTTTGGACTGTGGAGGAAACCAGAATATGCAGAGGAAACCACCTGAAGCATGGGGTGAATCGAATCATCAGTTTCAACCCAACTCTATCCTCGTCATCCTCTACTCTCACACCAGTTACCTTCATGTCTTCATTTAACACATCCATATATCTGCTCTTTGTCCTTCCTCTTGACCTCTTACCTGGCAGCTCCATCTCCAACATCCTTCTACCAATATAACCATCTTCCTCCTGAGCCGTCCCTCTGATGTGCTCGTTCCTAATCCTGTCCATCCTCGTCACTCCTAAAGAGAACGTCAACATCCTCATGTCTGCTACCTCCATCTCTGCCTCATGTCTTTTCCTCACTGCTACAGTCTCTAACCATCTTATTTTTATATTATTTATAGAAATAACTACATCTTAAAATGATGATGTAATGCTATACATTAACAAAGCATTATGTTCCTTGCACCTTATTTCAGCATGTTGTCATTATTCCAAAATAATAAACAAATACATGTTTTTTTGGTAATATTCAACAACCCACAGTCTATGTCAAAATTATGAGATGATATTTGAATTATATTTTACTTCGTCACTACCTCGTTTCAACATATTTGGCACCACAACATCCATCAAAAAGACTCATTTATCGAATAAGATTTGACACAAGACCATTCAAAAGAAAAAAGAACTTTTTTTAAGTTTTTTTTATTCCAAGACAAGCTTCTTTATAGACTATTTCCTCTGACGTAACAGCTGCACATTGATTATGACCTGGGTATAGTGCGCATCAGGAAAAACCTGCTAAAATAGCAAACATCACTTTGTTCTTCCGGAAGCCACCTCTTCTTCTTCTGTAAATCTGGAGCGACCAAAGACACACGTTTGAAAAAGAGATTTCTTTTTCCCAGGACAACTGATTTCAGCTTTGTTCTTCACCCGCTGCATCTTTCTGTGGTTCCACAGAGTTGTAGTGCTCGCCCAGTCCATACGCATGCCTCATGTAACTGCACAATGTGAAGGACAGAAAAATTCACCATATTGTCACTGAATCCAAAAATAAATAAATAAATCTAAAGAAAAAAAAATGAGGAAAATGCATTTTAGTTATGTTCAGATATTTACACAAGAGTGATGGGAGACTTGTCATACTCTTCACCGATAACAATCGTAGGAGAATCCGCTTGAATGACCTCTATCGGTAACTGGAGGACGTGCGTCAGGGCTCTTAACTACGATGAGAAGAAAACAGCATAAACAATGGAAGAGTGTCTAACAAGACAGAACGAGATCATGCGTAAATAACAAGAGACCTAGAAAAAGCATTAAGTGTAAATACTGAGATAATAAGATATTAAGTTATTAATTATTCATTTCTAGTTAACTATTTACTGAATTATTCATTTCTAATTAATCTAGTTATTTTGACATTTTGTTATTTTGAGCTCTCTTTTCAATATAAGATCATTAGAAATATTTCTATATTTCTTTTACACTAACAGTCTGAATAACTCTTGTTAATATCTAAATATCAAGTCAAAATAACTTCATATACCTGAACTTTATATTTGTATTACAAGTCCAATTAACAGAATACCAAATCCATCACAATCCCACAATCCCACAAAAGAACTGACCGTGGCTTTTACTGTACACCTGTGGGTGAATCCTGAAATGCCATTTAAATAAAAGTTTTAGAATGCTCACCTCTAATTGTCCTCCCCAAGCTGCTGTTTCTGCAACATCACTGCAGTACTTCTCAAATTCCTCTGTTTACAGGAAGACAAAGGGATTTTTATTCTTTATTGTATAAAGTACACTTTATTATAACAGACACTGTCCAGGAATTCTAGTGACTGTAACTCATATACAAATCATATGCAACTACTAACAAATTATGATGGCTTGTATTTTAATAAACACAAAAATATTGTACTCTCTGGAAATGCCTGTTGTTTTCTGATGTCAGATGAATGAAGCACATCAGGATGTGGCATTACTGGAAAAATAATCAACTGTAGGAAAATAACAGTAAACTCTGCTTTATGTCTGGCAACTGAACACCAGCCTGTCGGTGATTACTTTCCTAAAGCAGCATGCCTCGCATGAGTTGTAAAGAGTAAGGACTGTCATATTACCTCTATCTATCGATCGATCTATCTATCTATCCATCTATCTATCTATCTATCTTTTAAAGCTCCTTTAAGTCTGAACCAATAAAAAAAAGGAACATAGAGACAAAATCTAAATACTAATTAGTGTATGACTAATAAGTGATTATCATCACTTCTGTTTGTTTAACTGTTTCACTTTCTGGCTTAGAATCACTTGTACACATAAGGACATCTATCTGTTTTTTTTCCCCTCAAGGTAATTTGCATTCCTTCTATTGCCATAAACTGGGCATCACCAAATGGCGGACAGCGGTCCAGATCCGGACCTAGTGATGGGTCTGCACGGACCCGTTAAAATTGTAATATTATCATATTAAGCATCTCCTTATTATAATCTAATATTATAAGCTCTTTGATATTAATAAAAAGATAAAACTTTCGTTCATGCGCAGTTAATCTAGTTACGACAGGAGCGTCATCAAAAGCCAAGCCAAGCCAAGCCAAAAACAGATTGTTTCTGTTCCATACTCCAGAGCAGAAGGTGGCAGTAATGCACCTAATTACGCTGGCAGGACAATTAAGATTCAGACTGCTGGCAGGACAGTTACATGTCCATTTCTCTCACTAGGAACAGAAGATGGAAAAGGAGTAAGGAGAGGTGGAAAGGAGAGAGG